>NW_026971869.1:0-26147 GCF_026151205.1 Bolinopsis microptera | reverse complement strand
GACCGGATTAAAAAAATTTAGAAAATTATGATTATAAATCATGTAAGATGCAAATTACTGCTGAATTTGGATCATATTGATATCAAAGATAACAGTTAAATGAACCAAAATCCACTTAATTAAAGTTACAAACGTTTATATGAACATCTAAACCGACCTTAAATATCAAACTTTAAAAAGAGAAGTCTCCTCCTCCGTTCGCCAAAAGCGCTAGTTTTCCAACGCTCATTAATCGAAACTCCCTCCTCAAGAATTTAAACAATTACAAAATATACTATTGGCTTCTAATAATAAATATAAAATGTCCAACCAGTGGATTAATTAATATATGTCTTCTTCATCGTCATCAGGAACTAACTTCACGAGAAAGCTCTTCAGTATATTTCCAAGTCACCCTGTCCTATTCTAAAACTTTAGTCCACAGTATCTCTAATTTTTCCCTTATGGCATTTGGCAACAACATGTTTATCGCCATTAAATGATAAACCCAATACTAAACTAACCCAACATTAATTTCATAATTTTAATCATATGGTTATGAAAATATTTGTAGAAAACTTTGTAGGTCTTCGCAATATTATCGTATTTAATAATATGCTTGACTAAATGCTCGCGCTGGGGGGGTTATGGCAAATTTAAGATAGACCATCAGCTTATATCTCAAATACAATGGTCACGTGCCCAAAAACAAAGCGGCATCACGTACACGTACAATAGTCAAACTAGGTATCAGACCAAATGAAATCCGCCATTGCCTCGTGCTGTATAAGCCGTCAGTTGCTATAAAAACGCACTGTAGACATGCACAGTGGGTCAGAACTCAGTTCCTACCTAAGAAGTACGTATATTGACCTAAGTAGTTATGATAACGCTCACATTACCCACTGAGGATAACATGATGTACCCACCCGAACTTCTTGTAGGTCCTGGAGTAGTTATTATAACGCTCACATTACCCACTGAGGATAACATGATGTACCCACCCGAACTTCTTGTAGGTCCTGGAGCTGGTTCTTTAAGGTCTGTTCGTCGTATAATGTTCATGGGCGGCTCTGCGTCGGCTGTTGTAAGGGCGTTTTGTGGAGGTGGTGGCGGCTGTGGTACTTAGCAAGCATGATGACTTGGGGCGTATTCGTTACTATTGCTCTTTATATAAGTTTTCAATAATCAGAAATGTGTAATATTTGTGTCCAAAAGATTGTGCTCTGTGTACCCATCAACATGTTTGTACGGAAATTTTTTTTACAGAAATCAACCTGAGGTTGATTTAAGGTATTACAATAAACGCAGACTATATACAAAAATCAGGTAATAGGTAAAAAAGAATGGCGATTATTTGAACGTATGTATACTGCAACAAAACAATATACTTGAAACGCGACGTTCGAAATTATTAATGGAAGGACGTGATTATGCAAATAGCCTACTAGTTGAACGTTTGTCTAGATACATTAATCCGCTTAATAATGCATAAGACAAGAAAGGTCATTGAGAGAGCTTCAGAAATTAGGAAACTGCGCCGATTAGTGGTGAAAAATTTCCAAACGTAAGAATCCGATATAATACCCTAAAATAAACTAAAACGTAAATTAAAACATAAACTAAAGAGCACGAATGGTCGATCCAAAAAACAAAACAACAACTGCAACAAAAAAGCAGTGGTTTTTTTTCTCTTCCCAACTCGTGACTGAAGTACTGGAACATATAAACAAGACCCCGTTATAAGACCCTCTAAAAAGTAAACAAACAGCTCTTATCAAATGAGATGAACCTGTATTTTTGTAGGACTAGTGTTGATTAAATTGTAACTCGAACGGTTTAATATATGGGCTTCGTATTTAATTCAGACTTAATTTACGACAGTATTCTAAATGAAGTAGAGATGATCTTCGTACTTCTAGGTCGTTCTGGATAATTTTAGTAGATTATCATATCTATTTTTTAAAACGATTTTTTTTTCGCAGATATACCCCGTCCTTAACTCTTTAAATGTGGATTAGATTCCACTGATTTAGATATAAAAATATCTCCGGATTTCGACGCGGGATCATATTAAATCACTCAGCCCGCCCGCTGTTAGATAAAACATCTCAAGGTGATATCATCCCGCCCCGAAATTTGTATAAAAACCCCGGCCCGCTTTTAGTCGTAACTGAATGTTTATCATTCAATCTCTCCGACTTAAAATAATCAATGATACAGCTGATTAGAACTCTCGATAATAGTAGAACAGTTAGACGCGCGATCACGTGGGCGCGTCACGTGCGTACCACGTGCCACCAAAACCCTACCCGAGTCTATACCACTGACCAGCGAAAAAGCCACCCCGTGAATAATGAAACATCCGTAACCCGACCCACGTCTTTTACACGCAAAAAATTTCCTGGGAAAAACGTTTACTTTGGCCCCCAAAGGCAGCCCCTTTTAAATTCCCTTGGAAATTTCTCTCAACGCCGTGGGCGTGAGGATAAGTTTTTGGCGACCTCTACCAGCTACACCCCTTGTCCCCCCCGTGGGCCCCTAAAAAATAGTAAGTTTGGAGTTTTTGCATGCCTCTCCTTTCCAGCTTCCCTTGGTTTCCTGGCGAAACGATCAAGCTAATTGCTCCACTATGGACCCAGATCGGTTTTGACATTTCCAGGAATTGATGAAACTGCTTTCCAATCGTGTTTTTTTTCCGGGACAGTACAGTTTTATAAGAGTCCAACTCTGGGGCTCTAAACAAAATTTAAAAAGTTTTCTTGGCCTTCAAGGGTCCCCATCCCAGGTTTGTGCCTCGTGACTTCAATTGACTTTGGACCCAAATTCCCCTTGGTCCCAAAATCGGACTCCAACTAACCAATTTGTAGAGTGGCTTTTCTTGTTTTCTTGTTGAAAATTTTTGACTGTGAAGAAGAAAGAAATATTACCTAAATCAACTCGTAATGTCCGATAATAAAACACAAATTTTAAAATGCCAACTCACCTTCTATCCCCCTAAAGTTAATCAAAATCCCCTTGGTCCCCCGAAAATCGCCGGAAAAAGAATAATTATATAATCCATAAACACTTCACGCTTCAAGGGCTAAATGAAAATGTAATCCCCGCAGCCTGGGCCTGTTTCGGGGATTACATATTTAAACACAAAAAACTTCCGTGTGGGCCGCTGCCGCAAATACTGCTTTCGTTGTTTGGGTTTGATCGATCCCCAATCCCGTTAGCCGGGCCGGGGTTGGATCTGTTTATATAAACCCTTTTGCGGGCCGGGTTTTAAATGTTTTATAGTGTTTTAAACAGTCCCCCGGGCCCCCCGAAGAATCAACTGTTAAAACAATGCCTAACCATATTATACTACACTAATATTTTTCCCTCCTATTAGCAGACATTCCAGGGTTCCCGGTCATGCCATTTCCAAAAAAGAATAAGGTCTAAGGATAATAACACGCTAAAGGAGGTTTAACTATAGTCCCAAGAATACAAAACAAATTTTAATGGGCCATCACCCCCGTAGAAAGCATGTTTTTTTCTGGAGTGGGAGGCGATGAAGTGTCCCTTGGAGTGAGGGTGAATCTAAGCCCTCCTTAGTGACCGTTTTTTTTTGTTAGCATTTCCTCCACTGATCCAGGCCTCCTCCCCCAACAAGGGTCCCCCCACCCCCTTCTTTTCTTGGCAAAAGGCACCATAGCTGCTTACGGTTGGGCAGGGTTGGCTGCCCAAGTGGCGTCCCCCCGGGCCCACACCCCGCCATCCCCCGTTCCAAGCTTTTAAAATTGGCATTTTCCCCGGAGCAAGGAGTTCAAAATGTTTTGTAAAACAAGAAAAAATTGTCCCCCCCCTACAATGCTATGACAATTATTATAATGACGGTGTGGTGGGGCGGAGGGAAAAGGGCGGTTTTTTTTTAATAGTGGAGGTGGGTGTTGTGTGGGGGGTGGGGGTCCCCGCGGGGACTTAAGTTTTGTCACTGCCCTAGTTTTTGGGGGTTGGGTGGTAACAAGCCAATATTGGCTGTCCTCGTTTGGCTCGGGAAAAAAAGTTAACGCCACGACCAGAAGGCCTCAAAAGCCTGCTAATTTATCGCCCTCAATTAGAAACCAATTTACTTCCGCGGATTAGAGAGTTTCCAATTTCCTTTTTTGTGGGCCCCAGCAAAGAGGAAGCTTGTCCCCCCTTAAGGTTTTCGTTGGTCACTTTTGGAGTTGCTATAATTTTTAATAACAAGAGGAAGAAATAACCGGAAGTTTTTTGTTTTTTCTACATGAAACTCGCAGAAATGAAAGTAGCGTCCCCCGTAATTAATCGGCCTGTTTTGCTTTCGCAAAGGGTTCCCTCAATCAAATTTTCCCCCCAGGGCAGAACATCATTATATTTGTCGTCCCCCTATTTGGAACCGGTTTTTTTGACCCGGTTTTTTTCCCCGGAAAACATTGTTTTTGAGAAAAACAATACACTAAAACCTAACAAACGTAACAAACGAAAAACACCTCCTAGATAACATTCCCTGGCGGAATAATATCTTTGCCTATGTATATTGGGGTTAAAAATTTCCCATAGAAAAAACCAACAAAAAAAAAAATGGGTCAGAAAATTTAAGAAAGACGGAACTGATGCCCCTTGTTGTAAAGCGCCCACTTTTAAATGAACTGAGAAACGTGGAAAATTACCTTGAAGAATTATTGGTTAAGGAACCCACCCCTTGAGAACTGAAAGGGGAAAGTCCATCCACTCTAGTGACGAATTATAAGTTGGTGTACCAAATGAAAAAGCAAACTAAGGTTCCCCCCCTACAATGCGATAATTATTAGAAAAAATTAAACCACTGTTCAAAAATGTAAGTACCCAAAATAGCAACATTTTTAAAGGGTATATGAATGGTAAATTTAACAATAGTTCACTTAATTGAGATAGGGAAGGCTATAAACTTGAATTTGACCTTACAAAAAGTATTTGTTTGGTCCCCCTTGATTGGTCCCGCCGATTTGAATTGGGTCCCATAATCAATTCCCCTCCCCATAATCAATAAATTATAATTCAATAAGTTTAAAATTTTTTAATGACCCACTTAAATTATAAGGTAAAAAAATGTACACGTATCTAGAGGAAAAACTTTTAATTAATACACCCAAATTTATGCCGTTTTGCAAAAATTGTTGGCAAAACTTTTAATGTAGACCCCCCAAAGAGGTTTTACTAAGGTCCCAGTTAAAATAGCGAAAAAGTTCCCCCTGAGTTGAACACAAGTTTTTTGGGGTTTGTGTTAACGGGGAAAATAAGAATATTTTGTTTTGACATTTTATTATGTTGTTAGTGTGTGGGAATAAGTAATTTAAAATGGTTTAATGAAATCGATAAGTCTCATCGATCCTTGCCCCAAACTTGCTCTGGGGTTAACCGCGGCCGGTTTTCCTCAACAGGAATAATAAGCTTGGAAATATTTTTGTCCGCGCTTCGTTGTTGTTCCCTATTTCATACGTTTTCTATTTCCAGTATCATACAAGTATGGATGCAGTATATTTACCAGAGAGAATGTTATCAGAAGATGGGTAGGGTTGGTGCCATCCGCTTACAAAACACTAAAAACACTATAGGTAAATTATAAAAAAAAATGTTACCATAAATAGTTACCTGTGTCTTAGGATCCTATCAGATAATAGGGAAAGGTAGGCTGCTCCACGATGTGTCCTGGACTTTGAAATTGTACAGCAATCGCCTGGATCTTGAAAAAAGACCTGTGTTTATCCCCTATTACGTTTATAAGTATCGATGAAAATAAAACAATTGCTATCAACTCTATTATGAGTTTATAAAAAATGAAGAGTTTGGAAAAGTATTAAACCTTTTCCTGATAAATTTTGGTAAAAGTTGAGAAATGGACCGAAGTCCTTTGTGGAAAACAATTCCTAATCATTTAAAACATTTAAAAAACCAAAAACTGACTACACAACTTTTTGTTTTAACTAACTACAAAACCCCGCCGCTTAATTCCAACGAATAACTTGGTTGATCAAGACATCCCTACCTCCCCAGCCCCAGGGTCCCCAATAAACTCTTTTGCAAAATTTAGTAATCTTTAACCACGAAAAACACACGTAATACTATTAGACTGTTTTTATACTTTGTTAAAAAAACAATTTGTTTAAATTTGAAGGCACAACTCGCACGAAAATAGTATAGCCGTGAAAGCTATCCTATGAAGTTAAAATTATTGATGACCGTTTTTCCATCTTTAAAAAATGCCAATAACCAACAAATAGAAAACGTAAACGACGGTCCCCCCCCCCACCACCCCCTTAACTAGGCTTACTAAAACTATAAAAGTTTGGCCGCAAAATGGTGGTGCCTTGTAAAATCACACTACCCCCAGGTAACAGACAAATCACAGATTTTTAGTCCCACTCCAAAAAGGTCCCCCTTGGAATCCATCTAATTTCTCGGACAGTGAAAAAAAATATAACCCAATGCGGTTTGTTGAAAGAACCGGTAAAGGATAGGCATGAAATGAAAATCGTATTTTCCCCAGTGGCTTGTTGAAGGAACAACAGTAGCCCATGCCAAATAGGTAATAAATATTTGGTCCCCCCCCAAAAAAAACGGTTTTTTTTTTGGGGTTAAATAGCCGCAATTTTATATGTGTTTTTTTAGGACACCCCCGTTTTTTAGGCCATACAGAAATAAAATAAGGATAAAAGAGGTGTAAACAATAAAGAGGATGTTATTACGGAAATGAAGTACCCAGATGTGTTTATTTTAATGGAAGGGTAAAAAGGTCCGAGGGCTATAAGGTATCCCAGTAAAGAAACAAAAAGAATTCCTTCACTAAAATTTAAACACTCTTTAAAAATCCGATTTTGCTAATATGTTGATATGTTTTCCTACTTTTTGTGCAATTTTCAAGTTAGGAAATGGTCCAAGTGGTTTATCTTTGATCAATGAGGATTGACAACACCAGCTTACTTATTAACATAAAATAACGCTTGGATGGGTATTATAAAACGATAAGATTGTAAGGTTGGAATTAATCTTTTTTCCTCCGGAGTGTTTTTTTTTGTGCGAAAAAGGTCGAGGGGAATAAACATAAGGTGAAATGTCCCCCCTTTGGAGTCCGAGTAAAAAATGGAAATATAAACAGAATATATTATTTTAATACTTTCAACACTAATAACTCTATAACCAAAAATGTTTGAAAGATTAACGGAATGGTTTAAGAAATGATGCCAAGAAGTTTTCGAAAAGAATCTAAATATTCCCACAACCGACCTTTTTTAAATGTTGTAGGAAAAAATACAGCCACCCGAAATATATATAATATCGTCCTTCGCTTTTTTAATATATTGCTTTTTTTATATACGTCTTTTGCCCTTTATTTATACTATATAAGTAAAAAAAAAAAGAAGATTGCAATTTGGAAACCCACGAAGGGAAAAACCACAACTATGTTAAAGGGCCTTGAAATCCATCGTAAAATAAACTACATATTCGTTTAGAGCCCCCCTCAATTTTATTTGGGGTTATAGAAACTGGGGTGGACATCCATTACCCCCAACCAGGGCATTTGTGACCCTAATGTAAAACCGAACAGGAGATAACAAATACCACTGCACCAAGAAAAAGTAAGCGGTGTGCCAAATAACAAATTTGGCTTATACTGTATTCGGCTCGGCTGTCAGCTGATTTTCCCCCCTAATGAAAACCGAAAAGATAAATTTTCTTAACTTCCCCGATTTTTGGGGTGTGTCAAAAAGTAAAATTCACATTCCCACGGGCTTTGGCATTCCATCCTATAATTAAGAAACAGAATTCCTTTTATATTTTAAAATGGAGCTAGGGTTGGAACCCCCAGATAAACGATAAATGCAGTGCCCTACGCCCCTAATTTTCCAATAAACCTTGATATAATCGGCCATTTTTTTATGCGGAGGAAGCTTTTTTGTGGATGAGCCTATTTTTTTTGTTTGTTTTATTAAATGATTCTAACAGTAAAGCCACACAAATTACGGGACTGATTCAAATTCCCGGCAAGTTTTTAAATGCGCCCGCCCAAATTGCTAATTTTCAGGAATAACAAAAAGCCATACGCCCCAGTTAATACGGTTCCCCGCCTCCAGCGCGTCTGCAATTCACCAAGTCTTCCCTAAAAAGCCCCCCCTGGGACTTCCAGATGCCTGACAACGAAGAAAACAGTCCCGGCAAAAGCTTGTGAAAATGGTAAGTTGAACATTCGGGGATCCTTTGCTCCCACAATTTTTGGGGCCAAACAGTTTACCAACGTTCCAAAGTCCAACACTTTAATTAAAAAATTACTTAAAATATTTTTTTTTTCCTAGATGGGTAGTGCCATTATTATTTTAAGCAGTCATATTTCACTCCCCCTCGTTTGATGTCCACCTCTACTAAGGAAGGGGGTCCCCTTAACCTCTACAAGAAAATAATCAAACGTGTACCTTATTGCAGGATCCAACTAGACGTTGCACCTTGTTATAGTGCACCTGGGTTTTTATAGTTAAAATCGTTCGTTTCATAATTTAGATGTTTTTCACCTCCTCTTTCAATTTTTCAGTGCCGAGGGGTTAATATATTTTTTCTAAATATAGTCCACACACTTAATTTTGATTTGGGTTTAGAAAAACGAACCCATCCTTGTGTCTCTACCCACGCACAAGAATTATTCTCAATTTTCCTTGTTTGTGTTTCCACAAACTGAAAATCGAATTGTTTTATTCCGAAGAAAAAAATCAGAGTGGTTTTCCATGAAAATGGATTAATCCCAGAGGCTTGGAAACCCCCATTTTCCTCAACACGCCCTAACCCAGTGGGTTCCACACATGTTTCGAGAATTAAAGCCCCACATTAAAATAGCTAAAGACTTCACAAAAATGGAACAAATTGGCAAACCCCAAAGGCAGATACTTTCTTTACCCTAAATTTGATTTCTTATAAAAAATTTTAATGCACCAAAAATGAAGGACCGGCACCTGCATGCCCTAAGGTATTGAAAACAAATGTAAAACCGCATTATGGTTTTTTTGACGCCTCCATTGTAATCCTGATTGTTACAATAATACAAATACTAAAAAAAAAAAAGAGCAAGGGACCCAAACAACATACACCCTCGCATCGATTAAGTTCAAATATTAATTTTTAAAGCTAGACGAAATTTAATCTAGGGTTATTTTGTTTACAGAATTGACAAATTAAGGAAAATCAAGGCCAAACGGCAGAAAAATATTGCCGAAATATAAAAACACGTGTGGAAATAAAGTAAGTAAGTCTGGAGGTTGCCCAGATCTTTTCAGTTCGGGTTTTCAGCCAATCCCTGAAAGTTATTTAAAGGCCCTTTTTGCCCCCCACTCCAATCGGTATTATTCACAAATGTGTTTTGGGTCCATATATGTTATTTATAATTTTAAATAAATTACATATAATCCAATGGTTATATGTGTAAACAAGTATAAATAAAATCTGGAATCAAAATGAGAAACTTTAAGCCACATTTACTGAAATCAACCCAGTGGACTTTAATAAATTAATATAAACTACGACTTACACCCCAACCGCGCCCAATCCTAAACATTGGGGATTGAGTCTAATGGTTTACATAAAGAGTTGACTAGGGAAAAATGGTTTTTCCCGCTACAAATTACAAACAAAGTTCGTTATCAATAAGTTGTTCAGGTAAATTTTATTAGCAAAATTAAAACCTATGCAATACCCCCCGAGATGAGTTGTTCCCCCACATCCATTGGAAAACACCATAAAAAAAAAACCGTCCCCCCCCCCCCCCCCGACTGGAAAAATTATTTTTTGGACAGCGAAGTTAAATATAAAATATCTAAATTAGATCATTGATCAAAACTTATCCCTTCGAATTTAAGGATGGTTCCCTCCCACCCCCGTGGAAATAAGGGAAAGATTTGCCCTTGTTGTAGCTTAATTAACCCAAAGTATTTTTGGGTGCGAAAAACGATTTTTCTTTTTTTTCCCGTACCAGTTAAGTGATTAAAGGCATACAGCGAACAATTTTATGGCCCATGGCAATAAATATTGGTTGCAAACCCCAAAATCGAAAATTAATTTATTTTTGTTTCCAGTAAATTTTGTTATCCCTATGACCTATCAGTAATTTTCCAAGTAAGAAACGGTTGAATCCAGTTTGAACCTTCACATTTTTACCAAACAATAGAATCCCCCTAAAAGCCCAAGACAACTTAATGTGGCCAAGAATTAACTTCTACCAGAACAATGTGGGTCTCCATTAATTTTAGCGTTCCCCCCCCTGCAAAATTGCAAAACATGGAATGCAAGCTACAAAATATATTTTACCAATGTCACAAAAAAAAGCTATGGAAAAACCCCCCAATAATGCAGATAAATCAAGTGTGGGCCCCCCTAGCAAAAATGGGCCCCAAGTACTACTTCCAGCAAAAATTTTTCCTAGTGGAAAAAAATGGAATATTAGCACTTTTAATGTGGCACAATAAAAAAATGGATAGACGAGAATTAGGTAAGTAAACAAAAATAAATTGGTTTGTTGTTTACGGGGGGGACTAATGAACCTGCTAGTTTCCCTCTTTGGTAAACCCTGGTGGTCCCCCCCCCCCCCCAAACACATTGTGACAGGAAAAGATAAACAAGATGGACCATATGCCCAAAAAAGGGGGTTCGGGGCTCATCCTGACAGAATATTTAAATTAAAATTGCCAAAGACTAGGAAAGATATTAAGTAAGTGGGGGCCAATAAGCAGGAAAGATTAATTTAAATTTAAGTTGGGGCCCAAAAGCTAGAAAAAAGATCTTAATTAAAGTGGGCCAAAGCCAGAAAAAGATTAAATTAAGTTAAAAAAAAGTATGCCAAAAGCTAGGATCGGGAGTAAGTTAAAGTTTGCCCAAAACAGGAAAGGTTTATTGAGTAAAAGGGTAAGTGCCCAAAACTTAGAAAAGGTAAATTTAAATATAAGAAGGGTGTTGCCACTCAATTAAAGCACCCGTCATGGCTCAAGATTGCCTATCCCTGTCCTGAACATTACAATCCAAGGACGCAATTTTTTTCAGAACCTTAAAAGGCCATTAAGGGTCCCAATGAAATTTATGCAACAACAATAAAAACTTTTCCGTTTTTGGATGAAATCGGGTGTTTTATGTAAAATAAAACCCAAATAAATGTGTTGGGATTAGTCCCACCCGGGGGAACCATGCCGGGGTTTTTTTTTTAGCGGCACATGTTCGGCGGGAAACGTCCCTAACGCACCTTTTTTCCTGCCAGTTAAAACCAGGGCAAGTTCTAGATAGTAAAATTTTTGTGGAATTTGAAATGGTTGGGCACACAAGCCCCTGCACTGGCGGGAAGAACAGGTTTTTTTTTAATAATTGAAAAAAGTTTTTCATAATTTAGCTAATTTTTGGGAAACCTTTAACTTAAATGGAGGACAAATAGCCCAGGAACTATTTGTTTAACCAAATTTCGGTGCATTAAAAAAAAATATTGCACTAGCAAAGCAAAAATCCTTAATTATTTATAAAGAGAAAAAAAAATCTGTGGGTAACCACATGGCGGGGTATGTTTTTCCGTTCCCTTTCGGCCGTGGGGGGTAAATGTTAAACGATAAATAATTTAATCAAAAACCACGGGTAAAAAGAAATTTGTGGGGACCTGTGTTTGGATTTTTCAGTAAATAGTTGCCCCCGACAAAACCTCTCTGAGGATAACCACAAAAATAACCTTAAACAAAAGTTTAAAACTGTTGTATTTTAAAAAAAGACAGCAAACGGTAATTGGTTTAAAATTGGTTGCCTTTTTTTTTTATTTATATTTGGTTTACTTGCATAGTGGCCAATAATATTTTATCACTGCAAAAAGCAGCTTCCCTATCTAAAAATATAATACCGGCCCGTTCCCTAAACTAAATATTTTTAATTTCCCGTAGTTAAATCCAAGGAGTCCTCTTGAAGAAGGGGAAAGAGTTGTTCAGAAATGGTTTGATTGCAGGGTTAACAAAATTAAAACCAGCATAAATATTTTTTAATGTCCCCCTGGGAGGTTGGGTAGCCAACCCCAGATCTGGCCCTTGGGGTTATCTGCCCAGTCTCCCGTGAAATGAATTAAAAAAAGCCACTTAAAACGGCTTCCAACGGTAATTAAAGAAAAATACAATATTCCCCCAGCAAAAAGGGGGAACATGGAACATATCCACCTTTGAAAAATTTTACATAAGCGGCGGAATGCACGCAGAAACAAAAAATAACCAGTTTTTTAATTGATAACAAAAAAATTGGTTTAATTAATTATCAAATGTTTTACTAAACTTTCATTTTAAAACTACTATTTCCATTATCATTTTTACTACTTCCCCATTACGCAATCAATTAAGTTTTTTTCCCTCTGGTTTCATCCTACCTTTTTTCCCCCTTAACGCCACTGAGCCTTGGTGATTTTATACTTGATCCCAATGCGAACGAAAAATGTCTACAGCCTAAATAACCTCCTAACACCTACACTCAAAACCCAGAGGAAGAAACCTACCTTCTAAAGGGCTGCTTCAGAGTCCCCAATTCGCTGAACCTCAACGAAGCCACCTCCTAATCCGGGAAATGTTGGGCTTTGGGGTGTCCCCCAGTGGGGGAATTTACACCGTTTGCAGCATCAAACAGAGGCCCTATGCCTCCTGTTAACCCCTTTACTGGCCCTGCTTTCCCCGAAAATTTTAGAATTTTTGAAAGTATCAAAAAGACTTCCGCCTCCCCCCTTTTTCCCCCCGGAAAAGTGGCGATACAAAAGCAAGCACAACGGAAAACAATACAAAATTTCCCCTTTTTATTAAAGGGAAACTTTTATTAGGCCCAGATTGCCCCCTGAGAACGACTGGACGAACAATTGAACAAATTAAAACTTCCTGCGATAGGTGTCCCCCTAAAAAAACTCCCATATTTTCCCATGTTTCATGAAACCGTTTAATGAAGGAGGGTTTTTGAGAAAGCGTCAACAAGCATATCACGGGGCAACGAGCCCCCCGGCCCACTGCGATCCCAGGGAAGTCTCCCTCTGAAGAAAGTGCCCCCAGGAAGCAGAAAACCCTCTCTCGATCGGTTTGAAGCAGCTAGCAGTAGTTTTCCCTCCAAAACAGACCCCTCTCTCACCCTTTTCCCGGGGTGAAGTAGAAAGGTTACCTTACCCACCAACCTCCCGGTAAGAATTTTTGGACGGTGGGGTCTTGTTGGTGAAACTTTTCGTTTTTTGATGGAAAATCTAACCGGCGAGGCTTGACTTTAACCCATGGTTAACAACCCGGGGGGCCCCGTTCAACGTCATAATTTGTGGCCTCGGTAACCTACAAGTTTTATGGCACCAGAACCAACCACCGTGGCAACCCCCATTGATAAGCCCCCTATTGCCAACAGTCCCCCCCTTTAACTAAAGCGCAAATTTTTTTGAGAGGTTGCCCCATGAATCCGTTCCCTGACCTTTACTTAGCCCACAACCAACACCTAGCCTCTGTACTTTTACTTTTAAACTATTGGGAACGGGGTCCCCATATATGGGATAAAGTCCCATTGCAATAGTGACCGCGAAATCTAGCAATAGTAGAAAGATAGTCTGGAATTTTAACACTGCATAGCAGCATTTGGCTCTAAAAAACCATACATTATGAGAATGGTCCCCCAAACCGTCGACAGGCCCCCTTCAACCCGTTGAGCATAACCCTCGCAGCTATGGAGCCCACGGCCTCCTGTCTTTTTGCCAAGTCACCGTCTGGATGCAGAACCTACCCTGGCAAAAGCCACGAAATTTTGAACGTGAATTCCTAATGTTAAGGCCAGCCCACGATAATCTCCGGTCAACAGTTCTTTTTCCTTCCGCAAGTTTAGAATAAAACAACCCCTGAATCCCACGGCCCTTGCCCAAGCAACCTGTCAAGCCCCCTAACTCGGGTTCCCCGCTCTGTTGCACCAACCTACACAGATCAGTTCCCCCACCAACGTCCCCCGTCCACTCCTGAGTCCTCTTCATTCCCATCGAACCCTCCAATACAAAAACCGTGAAACCTACCAAAGTAAATGGCTAGTTCGACAAAAACCAGAATTACCCTGGCCCAAAAACCGAAGTCCAAAAAAAGCGCCTTAAACTAGTTCCCCAACCTAGTGGAAACTCCCCACTGGAAACATCCAAAACATGAATTCCAAACATTTCCCTAAAGCAAAGGTCCGTAAAGTTGTTTAACTTTTTTTCCGCGGCATAAATGACCTAGCTAGGTAGGGGGCCAAGTCGGGCCCAGGAGTTCCCTTAGCCGGACAATTTTTTACCTGGGTCCCCCGTTTTTTGTATTTAAATAGACCCCGTCTTGTAAAACAATTACAGAGAATAAACCGAGGTTTTAATGTTATTTTGTTTGCCTTTAATCCCCTTATGAACCTAAGAATTTTATAACTTCTGGGTTTTTGAATGCAGAGATTTGTAAAAACGCGTGTTGAATATTCCAAATGTTGGAACCTGGCCTAAGGGATATTCCAAATCTGAGTTTTTTTTTGTTTTTCGATGCCCCCCATGCCCCGGTGATCAAAAGCGTGGTTTTAAAACTCATACTACTTAATGGGGAACCGCAAACCACACCAGACATAAAGGGCATCCACTTTATATCACCGAGGGTGCAAAGGGGTAAAAAATGGGCTACCATGGACAAACCTTGTGAACCAGCGTTTTGGCCACAGTTTATTGTGGATTCTGAAAAACAGCTAGACGTCACAAGGAACTGGAGTTTGGACGCTCTATCCACCAACAAAAGCCCAAAACAGTCCCCCCCCCTGTCTCGCCCCTCACTCCACTATCCAGAAATATAACCCGAAAAGCTTGAAAGGCGCTTTCCAAATCATAGGGATACCATTCCCCTGAAAATTACTAAAAATAACGAATCCAATTTAGATTCTCAAAATTCCAGTACCCACCTTTAACAGATTTCGTTTTTAACCAAGGAATAGATCCAAACAATGTTCATTGAAATTGACCCTGATTGGTGGAAAAATTTTTTCTTTCTCAGAATCCTGATAAGCTTCCAATCCCATTTTCATATACTTCTTATCACCCCGATTATCGCCACACAAACACATGTTAACTCCCTCCAAAAATGTCTGAAATCACATTCCTAAATCCAATGAGATTCATAACCCTCCTATACAAAACCATTCAAAAAGTCCCCTAACAACCAAATCCTAAGAATGAAATAAATCAAGTGCGTTTTCCTCTTCAGTATCAGTTGTTCAGTTATTAAACTACAAGTATCCAGTGGGCGATTAGTCCCACCTCCCCCCCTTATAATTACGTCAAACGCTTCAAAACAAATCACAATACAAATACACACCCTCAATAAAAACCTACACCAAACAACAAAAAGCAAACCCACCTTGTTTATTCCGATTTTCTATTTTTTAAGCCAAATCACCAGTATTTATTTATTTAAAATTCATCAACTGAAAAAGGGCCCCTAGAATAAAAGACACTTTATTATCACTGTAATGATCAAATCATCCGATTTTTAAAAATAATAATTTACTTTTTTTAAATTCATATCACGATTCTGTTGAGCATACATGGACCCCGGTTCTCCGTTGAAAAAAAGAGAATCTTGAATTTTGAAACCTATAAGGTTTTTTTAATATACTATCCAAGTTAAAAGACATAAATCAAAAATATTTTTATTTATAAAATGGAAACCCACCCCTTGTTACATCCTGCAAAAAACAAAAGTCCCTAGATCCCAAATGGTTATCCAAGCTTGCAGCCGGCTGGGTGTTTACTTCCTATAAAGAAATATTTCCCCGCACATGCCATCCCCCATGGTGGTCCCCAAAGTAATGTTCCCATGGGTCCACATATGTTATTAAGGATATTTTAGGGGCCCCCCCTGTACTTCGAGTTTGGGGCTGTTGGAAAAGTATCATTTCCCTGGATTTTTTCACGCCAACCCTACTATGAAAAATCGTATGACGAAACCCCTAAACATTAAAACTTAATAGAGACAAATAAATTTAAAAAATCCGTAACGATTCAATAAATTAAGTTCCCCCACCCCGAATTTAATCTTATTGGGCGACGCCAATGACCAACGAAGAGCATCAAATTCAACTATGTGAGCCAATATTTTTACATCCTTTTCCCTAACTAGTTAATCAGTATAAACCCAAACAACGTCCGAACGTGGGAAAAAAAAATCCTACCTTGGCCCACCCCTCTCAACTTAAAAACATTTTTCTAATGAACCATAAACGAACAAAATCCCTGATATAAAAGAAAAAACGAATCAAACTACCGTGATGGAAATTGAGAACTTTATGGAAAAGGTTAATGAATATATGTTGGTTGTTTATTTTTTTAACGAAAAACTACTTGCACTTATAGGGGAAAATTTTACCGCAACGGAAATTAACGACGTTTAACCCTTAGATTGAAAATTTTCAATGAAAAACATTTTATCCAGGATCCAATTTCCGCCCCCTCTTGGGACAAAAGGTGGGGGGCAAAGCCAACTTAAGTAAACCACACAAACCCCGTTGTAAAAGTCCCCCGATTTGATGGGGAGTACACTTGGGTATATTTTTATCAACTTCCCAAAACCCTGAACCCCAACCTAATACTAAGTGGCGAAAAGTCCCCAATTTAACCAGCCTCCATCAGTTGCAAAAAGGATAAACAAAACAAGAACGGAAAAAAAATAATTTGCCCAAATGTTATTACCGTTTCATTCCCGCTAAGGAAGACCTGAAAAAAAGCCGGTTTTCTAGACATTATCCAAAAATTTAACGCACCTGCAAACAAACCCTCAGGGGAGAACACACCCGTAAAAAACCCATATGAAACCTGCCCCATTTTCCAATGGAAGATTTCCCAACCCCTTGATTTTACAGAAGCCATAACAGTCAGCCACCAAGCATGTTTCCCCAGAAAACAATTAATAGGATATTGCGGTCCTCCCTCCCCTTTACGGTATTTTATTCAAAATTTGTAAAAAATACACGCCCCCCGTCCCCCGCCCCAAACTCGCTCCCCAAAACGGAACCATAGAGGCCCCACGCCATTATTGGGGGAACCACCATCCTAACACAAACAACCTTTGAGTAATACAAATAAGCTGTAACGTCTTTAAAACGACAGATTTATGTCACTGATTCAAACTTAGCAAATAGTCCCCCCCACCCTAAGCCCAATAAATCTTGATAACCCCACCGCCAAACCAACCAGCCTTACCGCCTCCAGCGTCTAACTTCACAAATGTTAATCTCAAAAAAACCCCTGAAACACGAAAGATTTTTTTAAACCGACCACAACAAAATCAAAATTCAAGAGACTTAATTTTAACAGTATGGAAAAGTTATAGGTTCCCCGAAAGTTTTTTAACAATACCAAATGATGGCCCAAACCCGAACAGTTTTCAAATTAATTTGGAAAATTACTGGCCTTTAATAAATAAGAAATTTTACGAGTTTCCCCTGCCTATCCCTACAAAAAAAGAACAATCCAAATCGAAGGAACAAAATGAACGTGGGGTTTAAATCCGGCAAACCATGTGGGAGTGCGGCATTGCGCGGCCCTTGGCGTCCCGAGAAGCGAAGCGGATAAAGAATACGTAAAAAAAATGATGGTCCATATTACGATTTGGTTAAGGAACCATCCTGAAATAGTAAAAACCCGCAGTAAAATATGACCCGTCCCCTGAAAAAGTTTTGGTAAATAAACACATCGTAAGAAAAGCTTCAAAAAACCAAAGCCCAAACTTCCCAAAAAAATTTTTTGCTAGCAAAACCAAAGAAAATTCCCTAAGTAAGCAAGTTGGGGCAAAATGATATAAACAGTCGTCTTAATTAAGGAACAAAAAAATCTAAACCATACTGACAAATTAAAACTGACCTGACGAAGACGGCTCCCCAATCCCAGCACTCCCCCGGCAGCCTTGTTAGCAAGAAAAAAAAATTTATAAACCGGATTTACTTTCTCCAAACATCCCGACTCCCAAATAATTAAGGTCAGAAATTAGTTAAAAGTAGGACCATATTTGATCCTGGGGGGGGGAACCCAATAGCAAAAAACCACACTATTTTTCGCCAACTCCACTCCACGGTTGTATTAAACCATTTTAAAGCCCATCACCCTACCTGCCCCCACAGAAATTTGTCAGTACGTCCACCCCATAAACCTGCGTTTAAGAATAAAGCCCACAAAAACTAGACCCCTAAAATTGAACTCTACAAAAATCGCTAACAGCTGTGCCCCCACTAGTTTTTTACTAGTGTACTAAGACCCACGTTGTCCCCCCCCCCCAAACAGTGTCTTTTTGGAAACAGGGATCCGTTTTTCCCCCACAGCCCCGCTTTTTGAAAGAACGAAGGGTTGTGTCCCCCCAATTCACAAAAGGTGGATCTAAATTCTGAACAATAATAAATAACAGGCCATTATTCCTTCTTGGGGCTTTCTTTCTCTTAAAGTAATTTGAAAAAAGGCTAATTGCAATAACCGAAGTTATAAGTTTTTTAGATAAAATACAGCCATACTATGGGTGAAAAAACCACTTTAAAATTTACGGTTTTTTCGTGCTACCCGGGGTAGTGTTCTTGTGAACATGCCCCTGCCTTTTTCAACGCAAAAGACAACCATTCCTTAATTTCAATGGGTTCCCGCCCAAAAAGCAGGTAACTTTTACTTACTTTAATACGACTTCAGCAAAGCTTTCCCCCGCCGACCCCCGTTGTGGTGGATCATTCCATTAACCTCTTGCGCAAGCGGGACCCCCCATTTACGGCATAAAAGTGGTTCCCCCAAGCCCACTATAAAAACCTGGCGTTATAAAAGTCCCCACATATCTCCACTAACGGGAAAAAAACAGTTTTTTGTCATCAATTTATTGGCCCCTTCGTTCCCAAAATCGTCACCCAAACCAAATTTGTTAAATAACGGCGGTTGCATCAAGGGGTCCAAATATTAGGGAACCTTACATTTTTATAAATACCCTACATAAAACGATACCTCCCTCAAATATCAGATTTAGCAAATTACAATTAATGTTTACGCAGATGAGGGCCAAAGCTCTTCCCTGAACATAAGGAGAAGGAAAGAAACTTAATGAAAGTTTTCTGACGATAAACAAAAAACTCTTAGCGAATGCTTTTACAGTTAATGGGTAGACATAATATTGGGTTGTTATGCCCTCTAAATCTAAAAAAAACGAATTAAAATGCATCTTTTCCCCTCGAACAAAGAAAATTCTTAATTAAAATCCGTGGATTGTGGCAATTTTCTTTGGTGGTGCCCCACAATTGAGAGAAAAAACCGATGCCCCGTTTTTTTTTAGGAGTTTAATAAAAGCAGTGATAAACAACACCTTGGTCCCCCAAATCATAAAGTTCTTTCTCTGCCCCATGAAAAATGAAAAAATGCCCAATACCATAGGAAAAAAAAAGTCAATGTTACAAACTTAAAAATAGCTGCCCCTCTCGAAGCACGTCCCCCATTCAAATTTTATCAAAAGTTGTTTTTGTTGCAGTCGCAACAGACCTAATTAATTGCAGCCCCCCTTGGGTTATGGGGGATTTTGGCTGCCAAGTCACTCCATATTGAAAAATCGCTTTTTTTGTTCAAAACAGAAATGGGCCCCTTTCACCGAGCAGTATTACCTGGTTATTTCGTCCCAATTACTGGACCATAGACCGGGATATCCCCCCAAGCAGTCCCCAAAGTGCTGGCTTTTTAATTTCACACATAAAAATAATTGGACAGTAACACAGTACCCCCCATGTAAAAGAAACGCAAACTCAAATTTTTTAATGCACTAAATTGGGAAATAAACGAGAAAACGTTTCCTACTCGCTAGTACCCATTGTCCCTCCTCCAAGATAACCAATTTTCCCCAAAAAGTGCACCCATTTTATTAAAAACAATACCTGGGAAATTTCGAATTCCCCACTACATAATGGTTCCCCCAGAAAAAGGTAAGGGTCAACCACCCACGGTACAACAACGTCAGTAAATTTTTTTTTAAAAGGTCGCCATTAATTAGCAATAAACCCGTGATATAAATGGTTGCAGCAAACTTCCCCCCCGCCCGAGACTATTTTGAAACCTGAAACCAATTTTACAAAAACATTGGGTATAAAAAAACTATGCCTCATCCGGATCCCAGCAAAAATGAAAAACAATCGAAGACGATTTGGCCCTAAATTTTCCCATGTTTAAATTGGTATATATCAAGGGAAACTAAGAAAAAAATCAAACAGCGTAAACAATTAACCAAACAAATGCCCCGATTAATAAAACCGCCCTTGTTTCCCCCCCCCTCTACACCCTTAGATTTATATGCACACACTTATGCCATCCACTCCAATACACACCGTCCCCGCCATATCTCATCAATTTACAGCTGCCCAACCATAGGACAAATTCCTTTTTTTAATCGCCGGCGGGGATTTTCAACAATCCAATGTTACAAAATTCGAACAAAATTTTTTTGAAGTAGGCTCATTCTTAGTTTTTTACTTTTTTAGTGTCATTTTTATCTTCTTTACCTATTAAACCCCCATTGGAAAAAAATAAAAACCTTAAAAGTATAAAAACCCTTCATTGCCATACTGTTTTCCGGAAGAAAACTAAATAATGAATAGTTTTTTGAGATTTTCCCTTTCCATTTAATATTTTGAAATGGCATGTTGCCCCCCCCCCATACGGGGAAATGAAATTGTTCTTATTTCCTATTGATATAAAATTATTATATTTGTTTTTTTTTTGAGTAAACATTTTGGCCTGGTAACACCGGGCCAGTCCCCCCTCCCCCCTCACCCCAAACCCCCCCCCCCCCTAAACAAAAAAGAAAAAAAAAAAATCGAGTTTTAATTATTAATAAGAAACAAACGGGAGTGGTTCTTTAAATGTACAACCTTTTACTCCGTTTAGAGTGAACCGGGGTTTCAAATGTGGATAACGCTCCTGGGGACCTTGAATTGTCTCTTCCGTCCCCTGCAGCTCCGGTTGGCCTTGGAAAAACAAAAACAAAGTTTTTATCCGTTTTTTAAATACTACTAACTGTTTTCCGGTAAAAAAACCTGTGTGGGGTTACAGTTCCTCCTAAGTTTGATTGTTTTCCCTATTTATAGGTAATTTACATTGAAAACCGAACAACACTAGCTAAGAAACCAAACCCTGAAGTAAGCCCGGAAAAGGTGGCCATGCACTGTGGAATCATAAATTGGGCCCTGGGGTAAATAATCACAATGTAACGACACCAATAAGGCCCCCATTGGTAAAAAGCCCTCCCCAGGCTCGAACCAAAAACCCCCCGACACACCCCCGACAAAACCCCCGACTGTCCGAGATATAGTATGTATCATGTCCGGGACCCACCCGGCTTTCCATGAAGGCCCTTCAAGTGGGGTTGTTCGCGGACCAAAAAAAATTGTAAAAAATTAAAAAAAAAAAAAAAAAAAGCTAAATTCCCCTTAGCGAGCCTCCGGGCCCGGCCTTTAAACCCCCTTTTTTTTCACCCCCATTTTTAAAAAGGGAATCCCGGGGAAAAAACCCCCCGGGGAAAAAACCCCCGGGGACCAAAAACCCCGCCCCAAAAAACCCCCCCGAAAAAACCCCCGAAACAAACCCCCCGTAAACCCGGGGGGAACAAAACCCCCCCCAAACCCCCCGGGGGGGGGGCGAAAAACGTGTCGGGAGTTTTATTTTTCGAAATCATTTTCCCGGGCCCCACCGGCACCAGGGGGGCCTTTTACCATACAAGGGCAAGGGTTTTTAAAACCCCATTCCCCCCTTTTAAAACCCCCAAAGTTTTCTCCTTCAAAGTTTAAAAAAAAATTTTGACAAACCCCGAAATTGTTTTTCATCAACTTAAAAACTCATCAATTTTGGGGTTTTCTAACTAAAGTTAAAAAAACCTTTTAAATTATTTGGAATCTGTCGAGCGAAAGAATTTTTTTAAAATTATTTTTTTCTTTATGTGATTTAGACTTAGTTTTTTCTTCTAGTAAGCTCAAACAGCTGTTTCGAAGGTTTCAAAATTTAAGAGTAGTTTCTGGAAAAAGAAAATTTTAGATAATTTTTGGTTAATTACAGGATAATTAATTGTAGATATATGGTAGTTGTGCTGCAAAATATTTTTTCACTGGTTTCCAAATTTTACATCGAATAAAATTTACCAAAGTATTCCCTGGGACAGAAACGTTCCGATACAAATTTCGGTGAAAATTTGTCTTTCAGGTAAGTAGCAACGCGAAACTCACTGATTTTCCTGTTAAAATTGGGGAAAAGAAGTCCGAAATTTCAATTTTTTTTTGGCCCCCAATTAGGTTACCCATTACCTTGACAGGGAGAAAAATCGAAAAAATCGAGATTTGCATTTTAAATTGAACCCGGCAGAATCAAAAAACTGTTTTACGGGTTAAAAACTCAGGACAACCCCCGCCCAAAAAACTCGCTAAACCATAAGGGTCAGGCTATAATAGGCCCCAAAGGACAAAAAGAAGCCCCCTTTTTTTTTAAAAACCGGAACTAATATTTTTACCAGGCAACTAAATGTGGGAAAATGCCTAATGTAATACCTTTCAAAACAGGATAACTCAAGGTTTTAGCGTCTTTTTTCGCTTGTAGACTATAAAAGTATACATTGAGGCACCTTTCATTACAGGGCAATTTACGTAGCCAAAACTCTAATTAAAATACTTTACGAGGGCATTTTTCGTCATACCTTAGTTGGGGTTTAGATTTTTTAAAAAAAAATATACTTCACATAGTAGAGGCATTTAATTCTCCAGAAGGGAATATAGCAAAAAAAAATTTGACTGTGGAAGGCCCAACAATAATCCTTCCAAAATTCCGTTTTCCAAAATCCAAATCATATTTTGAAAGAAAATCTTTCCCCTCGTTAAGGCTGGAGTGTCGTGCCCCCCAAAAGTTTTGCAGTAAAGAGCACTAAACACAAAGAAAGTTATGGTCGGGTTTTTCTTTAAAAGGGGAATCTTAAAAAACCGGGATTCATTTATTTAAAATTCATGTTGACCCAATCCTCGGATAACTTTAAACGTTACTTAAAAAAGTGATTGGGTGGGGCTTGAGATTCAAGGGATAAAGGTTTTTGGGCCCCCAAATATGCAAGTGCTGCATCCTCTTTTCCCAGTGGTCAAAATTTCCTTAATTTTTTGGACCAAGATTTTAGAAGGTTTTCTCGGGAAAACAGGGACAGATAATCTATTCGGACAGCTCAAATGTCAGCTGCCTACAAACGGGGGAAAACCGCATACCCCCCAATACCCTTTTGGACACTTTGAAGATGTGGCGGGGAAAAATTTTTAAAGCCAAAAAAAAAATCACGGGTCACCAAAAAAAGGTGTTTTTTTGAGATTCTTTGAAATTATCCGCTGGCCTTTTAAAATTCAAGAAAAAAAAAATTTTTGAAAAAACTTTTTTTTCAAATAAAGCGGGGGAAAAAACCCCTTTTTTTTTGAGAGTTTTTTTTTTTGGGTGGCCCCCCTTTTTTTTTAAAATTTAAGATTTTGTTGGGGGGGGGGGGGGCGACCTAAAAAAAATTCAAAAAAAAAAGTTTTTTTTTTACCCCAATCGGTAGGCCCAAGTTTTCCTTTTTTTGCCAAAAATTTAAAAATTAAAAAAAAACGTTTTATAAAAAATGAAAATGGGCCGTTTTCGGGGAAGGAAAATTTTACTAGTAAAGTAAAAAAAAAAAAAAAAATTCCTTTTAACAGTTTCAAAAACTAGATAAACATATTAAGGTTTGGGGCTTTCATAAAAAATAAATATCAAACCCCAATGATTCGGGTTCCTTCTTTTTAAAAATTAGGGGTTCAAACTTTTCGTAAAGGTTCAAACCTTCGTTTCTTTTAAAGGGGAAAATTTTTAAGATACCCAACCCCTTAATCTTTTAAAAAAAATTTCCCGTAAGTCATCTTTTTAACCCGTAGAAGTATTCCTTAGATAGCTGTTTTCTTTTTTTCTTAAATAGACCAAAAAACTTTTTCTGTTGGGGCCCTTTTAACCGGGGCGTACCTGTTCCGCCCCCCCCTTAATTTGCCCCCCCATTTTTAAAATTATTTTTTTTCCCGGGGCCCCCCCCCCTTTTTTCCCAACCCCCCTTTTTTATCCCAAGTTTTTTACTTTTTGCCCGCCCCCCCCTTATGCCCCCCCCCTTTTATTAATTTTGGGGCTTTTTCCCCCCCCCCCCTTTTACCCCCACCCCTTTTTTTTAAAGTTTTTACTTTTTTGGGCCCCCACCCCTTATTGCCCCCCTTTTTTTCCAATATTGGCTTTGCCCCCCCCCCCCTTATGAAAACCCCCTTTTTTTCCCCCAATATTAAACTGTTCCCCCGCCACCCCCTTTTTTAAAAAGTTTTTTACTTTTTGCTCCCCCCCTTTTTTGCCCCCCCCCTTATTCAATATTGGCTTTTTTTGGCCCCGCCCCCCCCTTTCCCCAAAACCCCCCCCCTTATTCAATTTTAAAAACTGTTGGCCCCCCCCCTTTTTTTTCCCCCCCCCCCCTTTATTCAATTTAAAAACCCTGTTTTTTTCCCCCCCCCCCCTTATTAAATTTTTTTAACTGTTTGGCCCCCCCCCCTTTATGGCCACCCCCAAAATTTAAAAAATTTAAACACGTTGGGGCCGCCACCCCTTTTATTCGGGGATTTTTTGTTTCCCCCCCGGCCACCCCTTTTTTTAAAATTTTTTTACTTTTTTGCCAAAAAACCCTTTTTTGCCACCCCCTTATTCAAAAAATAAAACTTTTTTTTGCCGGCCCCCTTTTTTCAAAGTTTTTTTACTTTTTTGGGCCGGCCCCCCCTTTTGCCCCGCCCCTTATTAAAAATTTTAACATGTTGCTTCCCCAAACCCCTTATTCAATTTTAAAAAAACTGTTCCCCGCCCCCCCCTTTTTTTAAAGGTTTTTTACGGGTTGGCCCCCCCCCCCTTAAATGCCCCCCTTTTTTTTCAATATTGGCATTTTTTGGGGGCCCCCCCCCCCCCCTTTATTGCCCCCCCCCCTTTTTTTAAATTTTTTTAAAAAACTTTTTTCCCGCCCACCCCTTTTCAAGATTTTTACTTTTTTGCTGCCCCCAACCCTTTTTATGGAAAACCCCTTTATTCGATATTGGTGTTTTGCCGCCCCCCCCTTTTTTCCAAAAAATTTTTTACTGTTGGTCGCCCCCCCCTTAAAAGCCCCCCCCTTTTTTTTTCAAATTTGGGGGGTTTCCCCCGGGCCCCCCCTTTTTATGCCCCCCCCTCATTCAAATATTAAATTTTTGGGCCGCCCCCCCTTTTTTCCAATTTTTTGGGGTTTTGGGGCCCCCCCCCAACCCCCGTCCCCCCCTAACACCCTTTTTACCCCAATTTTTTTACTGTTGGGGGCCCCCCCCCCAAACCCCTTAGCCACCCCCCTTATTTCCCTAAAAAACTGTTTTTTGGGCCCCCCCACCCGTATTCAAAGTTTTTACTTTTTTTTGCCCCCACCCCTTTTTTCGGGATTTAAACTTTGTTTGGCCCACCCCTTTTTTCCCAAAAACCCCCTTTTAATTAAAAAATTTTTTTTACTGTTCCCCCCGGCCACCCCTTTTTTCCCCCCCTTTTTTATCTAAAATTTAAAGGGGACCCCTAAGGTTTTTTTTTACGCTAAAAAAAAATGGGATCATGATTCAAAAAAATTTCAAAAGGTTTTTTAGGTAATTTAAATAAAAGGGGGTTTGAGGGAAATTTAGGAGTTTTGGGGTTTGGAAGGGGCCCCCGGGGGGACATATAAAATTTTTTTTATTTTTTTTAAATTTTTAAAATTTCGCTTTTAACTAGGCACGTTTTTTTACGGGGAAAATTCTTTTTTCAAAGGGGGTCCCCCTTTTGGTTTAAAGTTCCCACTGGGCGGGGGGCCCCCCAAAAATTTCATTTTGCTCACCCAGTGAAGTAAATCTTAAAAAAAACCCCCCCCCAAAAGGGACAAAAAGAAAAAATTTATTTTTGGGAATTTTGAAATTAAAAGTAAAACTTGGTTTTTACAAGTCCAAAAACAGGGTACCCGATAGGGACGGATTCAGGTACCCTATTTATCAAAATCAAGTTCACCCCAAAACTCCGGGGAATTGTCCCCTTTTGGGATAATTCCCCCGGGTTTTTCTTTTGGAGGAACCAACCCCCCCGGGGAAAC
>NW_026971868.1:0-26188 GCF_026151205.1 Bolinopsis microptera | reverse complement strand
TTTTAAAATTTATTTAAATTTAAATTTTATATAAATTTTTTTGGGGGGGGGGGTTTTTGGGTTTTTTTTCCCCCCGGGGGGGCCCCCGGGGCCCCGGCCCGGGGGGGGGGGCCCCCCCAAAAACCCCCGGGCCCCCCCAAAAAAAAAAGGTTTTTTTGAAATTTTAAATTTTACTTTTAAAAAAATTTTTTTTTTTTTTTTTTATTTAAATTTTTTTTTTAAAAATTTTTTTTTTTTTAAAATTTTAATTTAATTTTAAAAAAAATTTTTTTTTTAAAAAAAAAAAGTTTCCCGCTTTTGGGGGGGTCGGGGGGCCCGGGGGGGGGGGTTTTGGGCGGGGGCCCAAAAAAATTTTTTAAAGGCCCCCCAAAAATTTTTTTGGGGGGTTTTTTTAATTAAATTTTTAAATTTTTTTTAAAATTTTTTTTAAAAAAATTTTTAAAAAAAAAATTTTTTTTAAAAATTTTGAGTTTTTTTTTTTAAATTTTAAAAAATTTCCCAGTTTGGGACGAAAAAATTTTTTAAAAGAATTTTTTTTTTTATTTTTTAATTTTCCCCCGGGGGAAACCGAATTTTTAATTCGGAAAAAATTTTTTCTTTAAAATTTAAACTTTATTTTGGGTGGGAAAAAAAAATTTTGTTTTTTTTTAAAAAAAAAATTTTTCTTTTTTAAAAATTTTTTTGTTTGGGGTTTTAAAAAAAATTTTAGGGAAAAAGTTTTTTTTTTTAAAATTTTAAAATTTTTTTCCCTTCTTTTTGGGTAAAGGGGGCCCTTTTTCAAAAAAAACTTTTTTTTTTAAAATGGAAAATTTTAAACCTTTTTTGCCCTAAAAATTTTTTTATTTTTTTCCAAAAAATTTCCCTTTTTGGGAAAAAAAAAAAAAAGGGGCCGGGGCCCCCAAAAATTTTTAAAAACCCCCTTTTTTGGGGGGGGAAAATTATTTAAAAAAAAAAGGGGGGGGCTTTTTTAAAAAAACTTCTTAAAAACCCAAAAGGTTCCCTTTATTGGGAAGGGGGGAAAAAAAAGGGGAAAAAAAAAATATTACAAAGAAAATTTTTTCCTTTTTGGGCCCCCTTTTTCTTTTCGGGCATGAACTGTTAAAAATAGTTATACGGGGTTTTGGAATAGTTGGCCCCCGGTTAAATTTTAATAAAAAAGGGATTTTAAATTTTTAAAAATTTTTTTAAAACCCCAGGGGGGAATTTTTAAATTTGAAAAATTTCTTAAATTAACTGGTATTGGTAGTGCGTAGGGAGTAGTGCAGTGACAGCCACTTATTTTAAACATTGCGAATTTAATGAAAATTTCGTAGGATCCCAATTATTTGGTTTAAAGGATTTAAAATTTTTATTCGCTCAATTTTTTAATTTAGACCGGTTTAAACTCCCAAAAAAATTTTGGCACTTTATGGGGTTCACGTGAAACTCGTCAAAACTGCTTTAAGTTTTAAAAACTATCGACACAATTTTTATTGGCCAGTTCTATCATCTGTGGGATAATATTGAACTATAAATTGCAGTAGAAACATTCTCTTGAAGAATGAAGGCAGGAAACAAATTCGTCGTCAGCTGCATTCTAAATTCTAAATATGTACCCACTTTCCTTTTTGGTTTAACCGCTTTGATATTCAAAACAAAAAAATTTGAGGTTTGCATTAAAAAGAAACATTCGTTAGACCCCGCCTAACGAGTAGCCAATGATTATTGAGGAAGGGGGGAAATTATTCTACATGAGACATCTATAGGGTATATTATCAAAGCAGGTATAAATTTCTATTGTTCCTTTATCTGGGTAGCAGGGAACTGTCTAACTAGTATTTAAAGTAACTATATTTAAACTAGTAAAAAAACCCTATAGTAACTAGCGCGGTGTCCTGGCAATAGAATTTAGCACCAAGATTATTGATCTGATATCAGGCATTTATACTCGTTATTAGTAGTGGGTAGTAGCAGTAGCTGCTGGGGGACCATATGTGTGGCTCGTCTAATACTAAATATAATATAAGGAGATTTTTAGAGTTAGACTAAGCCGCTCTCACAAGAGAAAATATTTCGTGTTTTAACCATTTAGGTTATTTTAGTTATTTTACTAGTACTAATTTCACTAGCATTAGGTTTATAATAGTGGTCCGGGTCTCCACTTCAAGCTAGGCGATTTATAAAAATTATGTAATTAAGGCAAGCGGGTCAGTATCATCTCCCCTCCGGTTTTGTCGTGGATAAACAAGGGATCGAATCAGAACATATTGAATCAGTGATTCCTAAAGTAAAATGGTTTTTTTTTACCTTTAAACCGCCATTTAATCTCCCCATTATGGTCAAGCAACTAAGATATGTGTTTAAACAGTTTCATTATTTAAATATTCAATTTTAAATAAATAAACCCCAAACTAAGATAAAAGAAATATGTGTTATTGTTTTATATTTTATAATCAAAATAAAATAATTTTAAATATTTATTAATAATTTTAATTTTTAAAAATTAATTGTTTTTATAATAATTTATGATTTTTTAATTACCGTTTAATTATTATTAATGATCATTGGGGACATTTTCAGCCTTAAAAATTCCCCGTTTTAAAAATAGACAAATATAATTAAGTTCACCATTTAAAAAATTTGTCCTTCTCTCGGTTTTTGTTTTCGTATAGTTTCAATTATTTATGGCTTAGGTCTTAAAGGTTGGGCTGCAGCCGCACGGAAAAAAAAATAACGTTAACTTCAATTATTGAAAATTGGAACACCTATCTTCAGTTACTGTTTGCTGATTAGTCCTATACTCTAATAATACAAGTTGTTTACAGTAAAAAAGATATTTTTTTTTTGGTTACAGCTTTCTTATTTTTCCATAGATTATGTAATAAAAGCGGTTTTTTTGACACGGGCCCCTTTACGATATTTAAAAAATTGTTTTAATTTTAGATTATCTCAAATCTTCCCAATTCTTTTTTTCATTCTCCAGAAACGAAAACAAAACTAAACGTTCCCCCTGTTAAAACTGGTTTTCAGACTACCTTGATTTTAAAGTAATAAACGCATTAGCACAGTTGCCAGAATGAAAAGTAAAGTTTTTGACCTTTTTTTTTTCTGTAAAAAACAAAAAACTGGGGGGGGGGACTTAAAAACAAAACTATACCTGTGCTTTCGTAAAGATAACCCCCGTTGGGGGGTAAAATTTTTGTAACTGCAAGCCCCGGGGGGGAAAAAATTAAAAAAAAGCTTTCTGGCCCATTTTTGGAAATTTTAAATTTAAAATAATTGGGGAAAGGTAAATGGGGGGTTTTCCAAAAAAAACTTTTTTTTTTCCCCCGTAAAAAGGTTTTGGCCCCCTTTGGGGGTCAAAAACATTTTCGCAAAGCGAAAAATTTTTTTTTTACCATTTTTTTTAGGCGGAATTTGTTATTTTTCTTCCACAAAAAAAAAAAAAAAAAAATAAAAAAATTTCCCCGCCGTGATGCAAAGTTTTTTTAAAAAAATAACACCACCCTTTGCCTGTCCGCACATTAAATTAACCATACCAAAAATCGTGTTTTCAAATCCCCCCTCCCAAAACGTATACTTAGTCCGATTAGGCATCCCCCCCCAGTCCCAAAATACAGCGGGCCTATCAAACCCCCTTTAAACTAGGGATTTAAATATTTTCCCCTGGGTGTTCCCTGTTCCCCCCACGTCCCTTCCTCCCCTGGTTTTTTTTCATGCACCGGTTGATTTGGGTAGTGTTTTTTGGATCCCCTCCCCCGGGGTTCCTCCCGCTGGTTCAAGGCTAAAAACCTAGTGACCCTTTTGACCTAGTAACCTAGTAATCTAGGGGGACCTAGTAAAAGAAAAAACCCCCAGTAAAAACCTAGTAAACCCAATTCCCCCTTTGGTTTTTTTAAAAAACCCTACCCAATTTTCCCCCCGGTTCCCGGGGGTTTGCGGGAGCTTGCTCCCATTTTTTTGGGGTTCCCTATAGACCTGGAAGGGCCCGGTTTTTTTTGAAATTGAATCTGTTGTGGTTATAGGGCGGGGTTTTGCTTCATGCGTGGAAAAAACATAGATTTTTTTGTAAAAGATTTTCCCAGGTCCCAGGGTTGGCAACTTAGTAAACTATGGGGCCCCTACAGGGTGATCTTTCATCCCGTTGGTTTTTTTGTTTTTTGGTCTCAAAAAGAGCTTACTTATTTTTTCTTATTCCGTCCATAACTACCCGGCTTAAAAAAGAGAAAACCTCCGCGAGTAGAGAATGTTAAAATTGGTAACTGCTCAGTCCCCCCGCTTTCCTCCCGCGAGACACGTGGAATTAGTTTTTCAATTTATATACTGCAGGGTTTACTTTATGTGCGTAATTTGGGGGGTAAGCTGGAGCATGAGCCAAAATTGGTCAAAAAAAAATGAAAAACATAAAAATTTGTTTAAATGCTTTTCTTTCCAGTAATCGAAACTGGCCTAACGGTATAATAAAAGGAAACGAAATGTCAGCCAGGGCGCTTTCGGCTTTTGCTTTTCGTAGTTTTATTCGTGTCAGACGTAACTTGCACAAAAAGTTTCTATTCTTCTAAATTTCTTCATATTATTTAGTTTCTGGAAATCAGGCCGAAACCACATTTTTTTTTTTGGCACATAATTCAAAAATTGACAAATTATTAAAACCCAGAATTATAGTAAATTTTTTTCCAAAATGAATATTAATCACCCCCAATAGCATCTAGATCGTTGGCTAATTGTGGGATAATTTATTGGTCGTTAACTAATTTGTGATGGTTTTTGGGTTTTAATTACTTTACTAATAGATAAACGTTTGATTAATTTTATTAAGTACAGTTCAGAATTAATTATAAAATTTATGTTTAAATACGTTTAGGTCAAATTTTTTAGCTGTCAGCAGGTTTTCTTTTTTAAGTCCGACGCCCCAAGGGGATTTATTTAATATTTTATTATTTAATTTACAAATACAATATATAGATTTTATCATTTAGAGAATGTTCTTATCTTCAGGTGGGGGGGGTAATTTTTTCTATTTTCCGGAAATAATTTTACCGAATCCAACGAAAAATCTTTTTTTAAACGAAACTATAGATGAATTTATCATACACTCTTTATATATCATACATAATTATAAAAAATATATTTTTTTGTGGGAAAATTTTTTTTAAAATTCAGTAAATTGTTCATGTGCTAAGTAGAAAGGACCAGGAATCATTTTGACCAAATCTTTTTTACTCAATCCAAATTTTTACTTCACCAAAGTTTTGAACGTTTTAGACAATTTTTTTTATTAGCCCGAAAATAAATTATTTTAAAACGGTTATCTTGTTCATGGTAGTTTTTCTGGGGCAGTTTTCCCAAAAAATTTTTCCAGGGATTTTTAAAATTATATAAGTGTAGAAAAAAAAATTCAACGGGGGGTCGGGAGCCTTGATTTTGCCCCAAAAATAACAATACATTTGTTTTTTGTTTCACTACCCCACTAATTTTCAGTAAAACCCCCCTCTCTCTTATGTCTCGGTCCCTATAATTTACTGAGTTGCATTTGACATACATAGGGGAAAATTTCCTGACCCTGGGAAAATTGCGATTCTGTAAAATATTACTACATGTTTGTTCCCGATTATATTCTAACCAAATGGGTTTTTCGCAAAACTGGCCCCTCTTCCGAAACCCGTGCGGGAAAAAATTTTCCCCTGCTTAATTTAAAGTTTTTTTCTCAGCAAAATGGGAGGGGGTTTTTTTTCCCAAACATTTAGAATTAAATGGCTCCCCCCCTAAACTACGCGTTTTGTCTTGGGGGCCCCGTCGAATCCGATTTTTTAAAGATCCAAATTTTAATTTTAGCTAGACGACCACGCTTTTGCCCCTTTGCAACAAATTTTAATAAAATATAAGGCCCTCCGGTTTTTTTTTTAAAAAGGGTTTTTTTTTTCTGTTTTTCTGTTTTTTGCTCCCCTTTTTTTTTCGACAAACCGATAAAATTAAAATTTCAAATCCGTATTTTTTAGCTTTAGGGTCGCGCCCCTGGGTTTATAAAGCTGAACGGAATTTAGTGCAGAGGGGTTTTTAAGGAATTAAAAACGAACGGAATAATTTTAAGGGGTCCCCTTAATTTTCTTTTTAACAGCCCGGCAAACTTTGGCGGGCGGGGAAAACCTTTTTTCCTAGTTTCCTCAAAACCCCCCCCTTTTTATTTTTTTTTTTATTGAGTAGACCTAAAGATTGGTAAATCCCCCCTTTTTGGGGTCTTTTTTTAAAAAAAGCGTGGTTTTTTTTTTAAAAACCCAAAATACGGTTTTTTTCACTTGTTGAAAACCCCCGGGGGGTTTTGATCTGGGGGACATGCGTCCCCCCTTACCCCCCACCCCCTTAAAACGTGCCCCGGGGGGCGACCAAACCTTACAAAATGCTAAAAATACGGTACCCGTGGTTACGGGCTGATTAATTCTGGGGGGGGGATACTTTGAGGGGCTTTTTTAATTTTTCAAGGGGGGGGACTTTTTTGCCCCGCGTTCTCGACACGCTTTTTCTCCCAGTATAAAATTTTATGCGGCAATTTTTCTGGATAAACTTTTTTTCCTTTTAAACGAATTTTAATTTTATAGTTTATATTCCTTTTTTTCGTCCGGGGATTGCTTTTTCATATCTTTTTATAAATTTTTAAAAAAAAAAACCCCCCTTTTTTGGGGCCCCGGGAAACCTTTTTACTTTTTTAAAAATTTACCCCCGGGGTTTTTAAAGCCCTTTTTTATACTTTAAATTTTTAAAAAAACCCCCGGGTTTTTTTTTTAATATCCCCCCAAAAAAAAAACCCCAAAAATTTTTTTTTTCCCCCTTTTTTAAATGGGGGGTTTTTTCTTTGCCCCCCCGAAAAGAAATTTTCCCTTTTTTTAAACCCCTCCCCGGGAAAATTTATGGGGGGCCCCCCCCTTTTTTTTTCCGGGTTTTTAATTACGAAAAAAACCCCTTTTTTAAAAAATTTTAAATTTACTAAAAAATAATGGGGGGTTACCCCCCCCCCAACTTCTTTTTTTTTTGGGGCTTTAAAATTTCCCCAAAACCCCAAAAACCTCCCGGTTGAAGGGGGCCCCTGGGTTTAAACAACCTTTTTTTTTTTAAAAGGGGGTTAATTTTTTTACCCTTCTTTAAGTTTTTAAAAGAAAAGGGAAGACTTTCCCAAATTTCCCCTTCCCCCCCCCTTTTCCCCCAAATTTTTTTTTTTTTTTTTTTTTTTTTAAAAAAAATTTTTTTTTTAAAACCCCCCCCCCCTTTTTTTTTTTTTTTTTTTTTTTTTTTTTTTTTTCCCCCCCCTTAAAAAAAAAAATTTTTTTTTTTTAAAAAAAATTGGGGGGGGGGGAAAAAAAAAACCCCTTTGGGGGAACACCCAAAGGGTTTTTTTCCCCCCGGGTTTTTTTCCCCCCCCCCTTTTTCCCCAAAATTCGTTTTGCCTTTTTTTTTTTTTTTCCCCCTCCGTTTTTTCCCGGGGGTTTTTTAAATTTTAAAATTTTTGGGGGGGCTCTTTTTTTAAAAAAATTTACCAAAATTTTTTTTTTTTTGGGGCCCCCCAAAAATTCTCTTTTAAAAAAAAACCCCAAAGGGTTTCCCCTCCCAAATTTTTTTTGTTTTTTTTCCCGTTTTTTTAAAAATAACGGGGGTTTTCACAAAGTGCATATACTACTAAATTAGTGCGCGTCCATTACCAAGCGCCCCAACAGCTTCTCCCGTGGGTGTAATGGACTCTAAACAGAGTTCTGAAAAAGCCTTATCCTTGCATTAGATAGACTCTCTGGTACTGCAACTGGTACTGACCATTACTCAGTAAACACTGTTAACTTGTTAAATTTTATGAGATAACTTCTTTTTTAGCGCGTCTCAAAGGACTTTTCAGTTAGGATTTTGGATCATGAGTAGAGGCAGTCTCCCAAACTCAGGTCATTTCCCTCTCTAAATCCCTTATCCCCTTTCATTCGTTTTAAAATTTCTTTTTTTAAAAGTACAAAAGATATCGGTTTACCCTGTACCCTGACCAAAAAAAAATACAAAATCTGTTGAAACTAACGCTGATCGGGTTTTGAAAGCTTCACCCCGGGGGAAAAAACAGATCCTGCAAAAGAAGGAACTAGGTTCCAATTATAGTTCATATTCCCCTCGTTCCACCTGACACCCTCACCCCTTTAGCTTCACAACCTACGTTGACTTGCCGTTTTTAATGCCGTGCTGTTCACCAGTGCTCTGCTGTGGCAGTTGCGTATAATTGGCATTTTCTGAGGGGTTTTGTCTCAGCTTTCCGTTAGATTTACCAAAGATTTTTTAATTTCTCGAAACGTTTTAAAGATCTCTAAAGGGAAAATTTCCCTTAAACAGGTACCCCAAAGATCGTCACCCCCAATTCCTCAGTACTTTCTTTTTTTGCATCAGCTTTTAGACGTAAAGGCAGGTCTTGCAAATCATTGGCGCTAGTTTGCTCGGTGCTAAAGGGGTTTATAAAGATAACATGACCTTATCATCTGTGATCTGTGAATTGTTTAGGTTTTTGGGAAGCCACACAAAAAGTTGCTATTTCAGTCGTTTTGGGACGCAACAACTTGGAAAAATTTTTTTTTGTTTTTTTTGATGGGGTTAAACTGTGGGGTACCCAATGGCGCTACTTTTGTGGCCAAACCAGCATTTTTAGCACTACGTAGTAATTATCCCAAAAAATTTAAAGAGGGTTTTTTTTAAATATCTAAATTCTAACTAATTAACTGACGACCGGTGATTGGTCCCCTATTAGTTAAAGCATTCCTGATTTTTAGTGACTTGGGGTTTTATAATTTGATGAGGCATATTACCAGCATTTTGGTTTTCTTGTTTTTTGGGTTATAATTTGGCTCTTTCACCCCCTCTGAGGCCCCCTGAAGCATGTGTGTGACCACGTAAAATTTTTCTAAATTGTTTTCGAGCTTTTTATAGGGCATTTTTTTTCAATAATTTTCGAAACTTTAGCAGCCAGTCTTCCCCCCCGACAGAGATTTTACGGGCTAGCAACAATCTACACAGTAATCATAAACTCAAATATCCGGGAAAAAACTTGGCAAACTTCTCACGAAACTTTCTGACGAGAAACTCATTTGACGACACTTCCACTTTACTTTTTTCCCTTTTTCCTCCCCACTTTTACCAGTTGCACGGGAAACCTTTATAAACAAATATCTCTGGAGAACCTGTCATGCTTATTATACCTTATTTAACTATTTTTTCATGTTTCTTCTCCCTTTTCTCTTTTATTTCGGCTTCGGCTTTGATGGCGCGGCCCCCAGAGGGCCTTTTTTCAACCGGCTTTTGGGAATCTTTTTTGAAAACAAGGGGCCCCCCTAAATTGGGGGGGGCCCTTTTTGGGGGCCCATTTAGTAGGGGACGCTTTGTTAAATTTTTAAATTTACAAAGTTTCGCGGCCCTTTTACGTTTCAGCACTATTTCCTACGTACTAGCTTTGATTTGAGGGGGGGGGTTGGGTTTTATCGCAACGTTCAAGTAAATTTGGGGGGAAAGTTTTGTAAAGAAGGAACGAATTCAAGAGAAGTTATTTCTTCCTCTGTTTTTTTTGCCCGTTTAAATTTTAAACTCGGGTTTTTTGGGAAAACTGTTGAAAACCTTCCCCCTTTTTAATTATTGAAAACATTAAAAAATTGGGTTTTTTATAAAACAAATTGACTTTATTCAGAGGAAAAGTTTTATTACTCCCAAAGTTTTTTGAAACACGTTTACGGGATAAATAACTTTCCACTGTGAAACTTTTTTGGTAAATATAGTTTTTAACCATTTGGCCCTGTTTATTGTTTTCATGTTTTTTTGGCCACGAGATTATGTTTGTTGGGAAGAAAGAAAACAATACCTAACGATACCAAATATTAATCCTCAATCCCACCTTAAATTTCCTGTCGTCTGATCTAAAATTAAAAAAAGGACCACTAAACCCCCCCGTTTTTGGGAATTTTACAATTTTTTTAAAAATAAACCCACTGACCTGCACGGGAAGCAAAAATGATTTGTCCATTTTTAACTTTGGCCTTTCAGGGAAATCCCAGAATCCAGGAAAAAAACCCCCCTCTCACTGTTAATTTTTTTTTCCCCATTGGGGGCGATGTAAAATTCAAAATTCCCAAAGAACGCGCAAATTTTGCAAGCACGCCCTTTTAACGAAAAAGCTTTTTTATATTATTTTCCTATGGAAAATTCCCCCAGAATTTATTATAATTCAGGATTTTGGGGGCAAAAAATATGAACAATTCGTTTAATAAGTTTTATTTAAAATTTGCCTAACGCTGAATTACAAAGTCTGGTGATTCGGAAGAGCCCCGGGAGAATCCAGATCTTGACTTAATTAAGCAACAAAATCAGTTATGAAAGAAACAAGCTTAATAATAGTATTAAGTCCCTTGGGAAACCAGACTTTTTACTTAACACCGATAACAAAACCCCCAATGAAAAACCCGTTTAAAAATATCTACCCGTGTATTTTAATAAATAATGGAGGATGTCCCGAAAAACCATTTTTTTTAACAGGCCATAAACAAGAAAAAAGTTAGATATACAGTTGGGGATACCCTTGAAACCCAATATCCCCAAAAGTATTGGGACAATTATCCTTCTGTTTTAAAAAACGAACAAAAACACTTTTTTTTGGCTACACCCATTTTAATCAAATATAAAATAAAATATGAAACTGGAAATATTTTAAAACGTCCGCCAATCCCATACAGAAAAGGATGTTTTTTACTTTTGGAGGCCCAGTTTGCCAAAGAGGGTAAAAAAACCTTGTTAAACAGGTAATGTTTAAAAAATCTGTGATAAACATGGAAAAATGGAAAAAAGCCAATAAATAAAATTTTTTTAACACACAAATTCCCTGTTAATTTAAAAATTAAAAGGGATAAATGAGAAATTTTAAGGGATAAACAATCAAAATTATTATTTTTCCCTATTTTTGTGAAACCTTGTCCCCCCCAACAGTTTCAACATCCTATTTTACAGTGATAGAGGAAAAAAAAACGGACCCAAGTCAAGTTTGGAACCCAAAATGCGGGGGAATTTTATTGATTTATTTAACGGGCCCCAAATAAGTTTTATTTCTCGGACACCACAGGTTTTTAAAAAGGTTTTTTATTATCTTAAAGTGGGTCGCCACATTACTCATAAAGACGATCTGGCTACAGATTTAAAAAGGTGTCGCGAAAAACGCCAAAAGCCCCTAAAATGAAGGAAAAGGGAAATTCCCCGGGCATTCAAATCCAAAGTGTGACCCGGATTTTATCGAGCCCATAATTCCCTTTCGGAAATCAGGTTTCGCACTACAGTAAAACGTTTGTATAACCACATGAGCCCACCCGTGTCCCCCCCCCCGAAAAAATATATAAGGCCCCCCCGCCCCCCCAAAGCCAAATGGGTTGATGCCCCCAATACTGGTTTTTATTTTATCCCCCCTTCTTAAAATTAGATAAATAGACCCTAGCCCTAGCCTCTGAAATTTGGGTTTTTATTTTTTTCTTATCCGTTTTAATAGCATAAAGTTTAGAGTCGAAACAATGTTTTCCCCTAATGAATCCAAATAACTAATTACTAATAGTCCCCCCTGATATGAAATGTTTTAATTTTTTAATTATTGTTTTTTTCTTTTCCTCCCCCCTTCTCGGTCTTGACCCCCACCGGGATAATCCAGGCGTAAGAGTGAAACCGACCTTACATTACTTTTAAAGTTTATGGGCACAGTACCAAAAATCAGCCCAAATTATATTCCTCCCGTGGATTAACCTTTGGGAAACTGATGTTTACCTCATTCCGTCGTTTTAAAAAATGTTTAACCAGGTTTTCTGTTTTCCCTAAACGAGTCCCCCATGAAAAAACTGGAAAATTCTAAGGGGACCTTAGTTTTTTTTTTTTTTATTTTTTATGGTGATTGTTAAAGGAATGGAAATGTAGTCCCCCCCCCCATGGAAAGTTTAAAACACGCAAAGTAATTCCCAAGGTAAGACTCAGGCCCAAAAGTAAATACGTACCATAAACCTTGGTTTGTCGCCCCGACCCCACCCCCCCAAATTTTCCCCTCTAAATGCTAAAGTAAGTAGGATGGCCAACCTTCCTTTATGGATTGGGGGGTCCCCCCCAAGGTGCCAAAGCCGGTGGGTTTTAAAACTGAACAGATGCCCTCTCTAACAAGAATCCAGCTTAAACAATGAAAGACCAATGCCCGAGCACAGATAATTAGCCCCCGGAATCCTTAAACAAGACAAACTCTTTTTCCTATAGTATGCTTTAACTCCCGGGGTTTCTAACAGCTTGTTTTTTTTTACTTAGCCCAAATTTCCCCCCCCTCAACATTTCACCCCCTTTTTTCAGTTTCAGGTCAAGACAACTGAAAAATTTGTATAGGTTTCCGGGGGAACTATATACAAATACTTACACCAGATTGTTGAAAATTTTCAGAGGTTTTTTTTTTTTGGTTGCGGTGGACCGCAGAAATTAACGTAAATTTAAATAACCAATTTCCCCCCACAATCCTGGAACCATCGTGGGTGCTCTAATCGTCCCCCCACGTCCCCCCCCCCTGAATCATGAAAAGCCCATTTGAAACCTAACCTGGATCCAATTGACATCCAATTGGCTGTGAAAAGGAGAATTACGAAGGTTCCATGTCCCCCCCCCCCCCAATAAGGGGGAAGACACAGCCAACAGGTCGGAACTTACGCCGGCTGCTCATAAATAAAAACCCTAAACTTATCCCATTAACCGCATTATAATCCCCTCAGGTTTTTGTTTTACCCCCCAATAATAAGTAATTCGTAAAAAACTTCCTAAATATAAAGCCAAAGTGTGGTAAGTAAAATCCTGACCCAAAAGAACGGGCCCGTCGCATGCAAGCTTGTTTTGGAACTACTAAGTACACCTATGGAATCGCATCAGACAGACTAGGTATCTGAGTTCCCCCGTTTTTTAAGAAGCGTGGTTTAAGGACTAACAGAACCCTTTTTAAATTGTTTGTTTGTGTTGAGGAGCCCACAAAGAAATAAGTTTATTTTCCCCCCCCCCCCCCCAACCATTTCGCATTCAAACCGAAATATTTTTATCGGTTTTAATGGGTCAGTATGTTATTAACAAACAGTTCAAAATAATTTTGTCGTTTTTGGTTTTTAGGTTACACCACTTTTCTTGGTCCCCCCCGGGCGCGTGGTGGATCTCTTTTTTAATTTTTAATAAAACTGGTTCAACTATGTAAGGATTACCTTACCTACCTAACCTTAACCATAACAACCCGAACTACCCGCCAGAAACGTCCAAGGCCCCCCCCCCCCTCCCAAAAATTGGTAAATATTTTATTTAATTCTATAATTGCCCCTAACATTGAAATTATAACCTTGATATAAAGATTAGTTCCCCCCGGGGACAAGTACTATGAATAAAAAAAAAAAACCACATAATAATCCCCAACATAGTTTTTAAAAAAGATTGACAACCTAAACTAAAACGAAATAAAAGCCCCAACTAGCATAATTTTACAATGCCTTTTAAAAAAACTGCCCATCCCTCCAAAATTTATTTTTCATATATATTTTTCTAAAAAGGATAAACCCAAACAACAAAATTTTATTTTGGTTTTTTTTTTAAAAATGTTGACTCATAAGGGAAAATTGGTAGGATCAACCGAACCCGGCCCCTTATAAGCTCCGGTGTAATAAAGGCCGGGGCTTATAAAACCCGGCCCTTAATAGCCGGCCTAAACAAATTATTTATTATAGCCCGGCTATTAAGCCGGCTTAAATTAATAAGCCGGTTTAGAAGCCCGCCTTTACATTCATAGTTTGTTGAGCGACGGCATATTAAGCCGGTTTAATTAAAAAGCCCGGGCCCCTTAATAATCCGTTTTTTACAATAAGGTATCGGGGCTTATAAAGAACATTCCAGTGAAAAAAACCGGCTTTTTTAAAGCCCCTGGTTATAACAGCCCGGCCTATTAAGGCCCGTTTATATTTAGGATAATCGGAAAGTGTTTATAAATCGCCGGTTTTTTTATAAGGACAATAATATAAACTCCAACCTACCCTGACCCCCCATTCGTAAACCTGAAAAAACGATAGTCCAGGACCCCGGCCTAAAAGGAAAAAAAAAAAATTACCCAAGCGAGAAACCGGCCCGATTTGTAGCCCGGTTTAAATAAGCCCGGCTCATAAAGCCCTTTTGAGGTTAAAAAATCGAAAAGCATGTTGGTATTATTTTTTATTTAAATAAGCCCGGCTATAAGAAAAAATTAACTTAACTTCATCGTAAAAACACTTGGGACCTGAAAGGTTTATAGTCTTAATAACCGGCCTTTAAATAGCCGGCATTATTAACCACCTTATTCGATCCCTAAAACGGCCCCCCCCCTAATAGCCGGACCATATTACCCCGGCTAATAGCCCCGTTTTCCACCCAAACACTGGAAAATTTTTTTCTTATAGCCCCGGCCTCCTGACCTAATCGTTTCAGTACGATTTGGGTAAGTTTAGAGGTGTTTACACATCTTATAACCGCCTTAATACCCCACTTTTTTTTAATCACCAAAAAACGGCCCTAATAAGCAGCCTTAAAACCGCTAATAGCCGGGTCGCTCACAACAACAAATAAATGTAAGCCGGCCCTCACTACCCGGCCTTTATAAGCCCCCGCTTAATAAAAATTTGTAAAGCCGGCTATACGCCGGCCCCCTTTAATAGCCCGGAATAGATAGCCGTCCTATATAGCCCACGGTTCGGTGACTACCCCAACTGGCCGAAACTATAAAAGTAAAAATCTGGTTGGGTTTAAGTGGGGGTCCCCCCCAAATTTTTGCCACGATACCCCTCAAATTAGTAAACAAACAAATGACACTAACGGGCAAAAGCCCTCCGCCCCCAAAGTCACACTAGAAACCAGTAATTAAACAGTACAATAAACCCAATTAAAATGAACCTGTAGAAGCTAGACCCGGACCTGCCAAACCCGCCGGGTAGTACAGAAAAGCTTGCAAAACCAAGGGTGAACTCTTGGGTTTTGCAGTCTAACTACAACCCGGTGCAGTGAATCCTAAAACAATGTACCCCAGTGACAGATGTGAAATAATAGACCACCCGGTTTTCCATAAAAAACACAAATGTTTTTTCCCTTGAATAAAAATATATGAGTATGTACCTTTTATCTGTTTGAAATCCCTAGGTGTAATCAAATACCAACCAAAAAAAAAAATTTCCAAGTATCCCAACCTCTTCCCATTTGCCTTAGGTCCCCCCCCCGCTCCCGGCCCACGGCGGCCCACCCCTATAAAAATTTTATTAAAACCAAAATTTTATAAAACAGAATTAAAAAATCCTCTTATATCGCCCACTTTAAGTCCCCACGAGGGAGTAATAGAAGTTAGGTTTCCATAAACTGTAAATGATAACTTCAATTAATAAAAAAACAGTTAGGAAAAAAGGATTTAATTTTGGTCCCGTGAGGAATTTTTGTTAAGTCCACCCTACCAATGTCCCGGGGGAAGGTTCCCGCGCAAAAAGGGAAGTATTTGGCGTGGGTTGAGGCTGATCGTGTCCGGGGGGGTGATTTCACCTGCGCACAAAAGCGGAAGGTCTCCCCCCCCCCCCCCGAAGAGACCAATGAGATCCTTTTTGGGGAGCTAAAAGTTTTTAACCAATTTTTTCCCAACCCATTGGAGTGTATAAGAGCAAAATGAACCCAACCCTTTCCCCCAGAAACCTTAAAACACACTCCTTTCCCATCCCTAAAACACTCGTTAGTATTTAGGTGGGAAATTATAATGCTTCTGTTACACAGAGCGCGAGGATAGAAGGATATATGGGATGCATTGGGTGTATTTACTGAATACCAACCTAACATTGTATAGCCTTTATTTTTTCAATCAAATAATCCAAAATGCCCCCCCTACCCAACATGTAACCGACAAGTACGAAGACACATATATAGAAAAGATCAAAGGTTCCCCTTCCCTTGAATTTCCACATTGGAACTTTGTTCAGAAATATGTGGAAATCCCGCCCCATACATTTTTCCTCGATATTGTTGTTCCTCCGATTGAAGTCCCAGCCACATTGTTGGTCTGGCCCCAAATACAGAACCCTAACCTGCTATGACCTCCCGTGCATAAGGTTTTTTTTTGTCCTGATTTTAGATATTTTAGACTTGGGTTTTCGGATCTTCCGTAATGGTTTCAAGAAACCGGGCCTCGAGAAGGAAATTCAGTATATAGTTAACCAGGAAGTGGTAAAATATTCCTTAACGGGAAACAAGGAAAAATTTAAATGGAGGTCACCCCCTTTCCCATTAAATTGTTTATGTGTTCATAAATTTCGTCCCCTCCCCACTGAACAGATGAGCAAATTTGACGAGGAATTCCACTGAATACTTCATAGCTTGTCATTGATAAGAATCAGTACATATTGAGAATCCTTATAGAAAAATAAACATTACCTCACAGCACGTTCACTCAACTGGTACTTAGCATAACACGTAACCTAACCCGTACTCGTTTATAAGTACAAAACGGAGATTTATCACTTATACTTCCCTTAATGAGATCGACGTACTCCCCCAAGACAAGGGTCCCAGTTAAAACCAAAAAACTATAAAAATATCGAAAGAACAATTAGAGCATTTGTAACAACAATATTTACCGCGTTCTAATGCCCTTTTTCTTCTCCCTTCAACACAACTATCGGGCTATGAAAACGGAACAGAATGAATCTCCTTCCCCTAATGGCCTCATCCCTTTTTTTGAACGAACCTCCCCCAGTCCCCCACCACCCTCAACTAGATACAACTATTGGACCAAGGAGGAAAACCTCTCCCGTAGGATCCTTTTAAAGTAAGGAAATTAATACTTTAATTAGTCCCAGCTAACCATTCACATTTGTAAAGAATTGTTACCAGACTTATCATATCATTTAACCCAGGCAATAATAAACCAACAACTCGCCGACCAGCTTCAATTCCCTTTTTAACTTGAAAGTATGCACCAGCCTCTGCAAGCCAAAATGAACAAGCATATTTTTGATTGGTCCGGTTCCCTTTTGGGTTACGATGCAATCCCTTCTGGCCCCGCATTCTGAAACAATCAACAGAATCCCCGCAAAACCCAATCCCAAAAATTCCAGAAAACCGCCCCCCTTGAGTCATCAAAGGTTACCCCTTGGGATTATTTGGCAAGAGGGCTTGGGACTTTAACCTTTCCAGACGGAGAGAACAAAATCGAGAAAAAATGGGATGGGAGCCGATTTCGCAGAAATCTGGCATTCAAAGTTCAATGTGAAAAATTCCCCAAAAGGAAGACCTTTCAATTTATATATTCATTCGGTTACGTGGTGTGGGGTTGTACAATTTTTTGGTTAGGGTGGTAAAAATTATGAATTTACAAATTTTTGAAGTCAAAAAAGTCCAAACAATGTTTTAGTTTTTTGATATCATGAAAAAAAAACAATGATATATATTTGTTACAGGCAAAATACACCAAACAACCGATTTATTTAAAGGAATGAAAACAGTGAGTGTTGGGGTTTGTACGGTTTTTCTGGGGAAAAGTGGCCAACAATGGGCTCTAAATAGCCAATGTGAGGGGGGGCCAAAAAATTTGATTAACATTTAGTCAAGAAATCTCCAAACATGTACCCCCCTCTACGACCTGTCCCCCGTTTTTATTTTTGCGCCAGGGTGAATCCCGCGATTTTCAGCGCAAACCCGCCAACACCCCATGCGGAAACTACCCCGAAACCACTCTTAAGAGAACATAAAACCCTCGGACCCCAACAAAAAGAAAAAAAACCCTTTTTCCTACTGTTTAAAATTAGGGGAAGTAACATCATTTAGAAAACTACCATTATTCCTATTACTTCCTACGTGGGGGGAAAACTAAATTTGGACCGATATAGAAGAACATTTTACTTGTTTTTTTAAAAAAAATTTGGTAAAAAAAATAATTAATGGCCCCCCCCCGTGGTGCCCCCCGGGCAGCCGGGGGGGAAACTTACGAATGGAAGAAGTTTTTTGGGAATAAACTTGAAAATTTTTTTTTGGTGGGGATAATTGACCCTAGGGAATTCCAAAAACAAGAATTAAAGAAAACAATACTCAATAATTTTATTCCCCCAAGAACAATTTTTTGGTTTTTATGAAACCCGGTCTAAATGAATTCCTCTTGTTGGTAACAGTGGGCATAATTCAAACCCGCCGTTAATATCCTTACCTTAACCAGAAATAATCAAAATTTGAAAACACCCATTTCCCCCCCCTATATGCTATTAAGTTTTTTTTATTTTAAATAGCAGGTAGTTTGTCCCCTGGGTCCCCTCCTCTGTTGGAAAGCCGAAAGGGTAATTAAACCCATAAAACTCTTCGTAACCCCTTCTCTTCCATAATCCTTTTAACAGGATGGCGTCCGAGTGGGGTAGCTTCCCCAATCATTTTTCCCCAAGAGCCCAGCCATACAACCCCCCCTATTTTTTCTCCCACTTACCTATTTACCTTCAGCTCACTCTATATTCCCCCAGCTTACTAATTTTTCCCACTCACTTCCATTTTTCCCAGCTCCCCTCTTTTAATTTGCTCCCCTTTCCCCCCAGCCCTCACTCTTTCCCCAGCTTCAACATTCTTTCCCAGCTTCACCCCTTTTCATTCCCCCCAGCTCACTCTTACCCCCCAAGCCTCACTATTATTTTCCCAGCGCACTAATTTTACCCAGCCTCACTCTTTTCCTCAGCTCCACTTTTTTTTCCCAGCTTTTACTATTTCCCCCAGCTCCCACTCCCCCCTTTCCCCAACTTTCACCTCTTTCCCAGCTCCCAACTCCTTTCCCCTGCTCACTATTAATTCCCAGCTCAACAAATTTCCCAGCTCCACTCCTTTCCAGGCCTACACTCCTTTTCCAGCTCAACCTCTTTTTCCCCAAGCCTCCAAACCTCTTTTCCCCCAGCTCCACTATTTTTTTCCCAAGCCCACCTCCTTTTCCCCAGCCTTCAATATTTTTCCCCTTTAGCTTCAAAAACTCTATTTTCCCCAGCCACTCACTCTTTTATCCCCTAGCTCAATTTTTAAATCCTGTAAATGAAAATATAAATAAGCGGATGGCAACAAATAGCCCCGTGGGGTAAAAACTATATTAATGGACTAATCCCAGACGACCCCCTTAGGAAAAAGGAACCCCTATAAATTATAAACTAAATACAAGTAGTACAGTAAAATAACTTTGGGACCCTAATAAAAAATTAATAAAATAATCACCAAAAGCTTTTTTTTTTTTAAATAGCGGGGTATTTTTTATAGATCATAGGTAACACCCACCCTAACCTAAACCCTAATCAATTTATAAGTGGTTTTTGATAAAAAATAAACATACGGGGGCCGGGTGGGCCCGTCCCGATTATTATAAACTACACTTCTAATATTAAACTTACCAATTCCCTTATTAAAGTACAAAATAATTGTTTATCAGCCAAATGGATAAAAAACCCGCTCACCCACAAAACATTTACATCATATTGGTAAAAGTAAAGACCTTTTAAATTAAAAACGGACATCTACTCTGGCAACTCACCTACACGTCCCCCCCCCTCCCCCCCCCCTACTAAGCACACCGCCCCCCTTTGTTTTGAAATGAAACAATTTAAACTACTATTTATTTCCCTCGGATTGATCCCCCCCCGAGGCTTTCTTTTTGGTGGAGTGGGAAAAAGGATATGTTTGGTGTATGAATATGAAAGATTTTTAGGCAAATCCCTTTAACCCCTACAGGTGGGGAACCCACTCCATCAAGCTTGGCTTTAACTAATCCCAATATCCCCCGGTGTTGTTTCTTTTTAGTTCGCCCAAAAAAAGGAAAAAAGAAAATTTTTTTTCCCATGCTTTTTTTTTTGTTTTTTCAACTATACATTCCCAGGTGTTTAAGTGAGGCCCAAATTTTAAACAAAAATTACGCCCCTCCCAGGTCCCCCAAATTCTATGTAAAAACATTTAAAATTTTTTAAAAATAGATCCCCCTTTAGCCCCTAGGTTTTTTTCAATCAAAAACCATCCCCAAACCAAATTTTTCAGTGGTTTTTTTTTCAAAAAGGGGAAAAACTATGGCGATTTTATTTTTTTAGGGGCTTTCGAAGTCCAAAAAAAAATTTTTTTTAAACTTTAAAAAAAAAAAATCATCAGAAAGTCCCCCCTTAATTACCCGCTCAAAAAAAAAATTAAAAATTTTTTTTTTTCCCTTTTTGGGGCAAAAACTAAAAATTTTTTTCCCGATACAAGGCAAAAAATAAAAAAAAGTTAATTTAATATAAAGAAAACTATTTAAATTTTAAAAAATTTAAAATTTTTTTTTTTTGTACAGTTTTCATTTTTTCTTTCTAAAATTTTTGGTAACTTTTTCCCCATCAAAATATTTTTTTGAAAAATTTCCCCCTAAACAATTTTTTAATCAAAAATATTTTACCAATACCAAACCCCAAGCAACAAGCCCCCCCATTTAACTAACAAACTACTAAAAAACTACGCTGGGGCAAAATTTTAGCGACCATTTAAACCCATTTTAAAAACGTGAATTTTTTGTCCCCCCAATTTAAAAGGTTTTTTAAAAAAGCTTTCGCCCCCACCCCCAACCCATTAATTTCCCCCTACGTAATATTAAAAAACGAACTGGGGGTAACTGGGGGGAATTTTTTTGGGGGGCCACAAACGGGGGAATCTTAAGTGGGAGTTTACTTTGGTACGGGGGCCTAAAAATAAAAAAATATATATGTAACCTACAAAACAAAAAACCTTATTGCAAACAGTAAAAAAAAGGGGGTTTTGATCCGAGCGGGGTGATAATTTTTAATTTTTTTTGAAAAGGGGGCCCAATTGGCCCGATCATATCAGAAAATTTTCCCCCCGGGGTCAGTAAATCCATGTGATCAGGTAATAAAACAGCAGCCCCTCCCGAAAATCTTATTTAGGGCCCCGAGGTGGGCCCCCTTTGTTTAAACCTCCCAAAAAACCCGCCCCCCGGCGGGGCCCCCGGAAAATTTTTGGGAAAAAATTTGTATCCTGGATCCAGGGGCCCCCAACCACCCTGGTTTAATTAAATAGGGGTTCCCCCCCAAACCCCCAAAATTTTCCTTTTAAAAACTCAAAAAAAAGAAAAATGGGGAAGTATCTAAAAAAAAAAGGGTAGCTTGCATCCCGGGCCCCTTTTTGTTTTTGGGAAAAATTAAATTTTTGTTTTCAGATAAAAAGCCAGCCACTTTGAAAAAACCCCCCCCAAAAACCCATCCAACATGAAAAGCGGGGGCCCCCATTTCAAGCATTTAAAAAATTTATTATTTTTCCCCAGACAATATTTTTAACCCCAATTTTTTTTTCATGTTTACCCAGGCACTTTTCAACCCCCCCCCATTTTTTCCCTTTTTTCAGGGGGGAAAAAAACTCATTAAAAAACTTCCAATTCCCAAGCAATCCCAAAATACAAACCCCTTTTTTTTACAGCACACAAATTTTATAAAAAAACCAAGGTTAAAAACCCCGCCCCACTTGTTTTTTTTTTTACCTTATTTTTTTCCCACAAATTTTGGCGGTCCCCCTAATTTTTTTTTGAGATCAAAATTTCCCCTTGCATTCCCCCCTTTGAAAAAATGAGGGGGAAAAATCCCCCCCCCCCTGCAAAAAATTATCCCCAAATTTTCCCCAAAATCCTTATTTTTTGAAGCCCCCTTCCCCCCTATATCTTTAACATTGGCTTTTTGGAAAAAAAAAAAATATTCAAAATTCCCTAAAAAATTAAAACTCCCCCAATGGGAAGTAAAATGCTTCAAAAAATTTAAATTAACAACCCAACAGATTTAAATCCCCCATAAAAAATTGGGCCCCCCCTAATTTGGACATTGAAAACCCCCACTTTTTTCCGGGTTTTTTGTTAGAAAAGTTTTTTTCCACAGCACCCCCGAAAACAGGGGCCCCCTTTGGGTAACTGGAAAAAAAAACCATTTTTTTTCCAATTTCCCTACCATTTTTAAACAAAATAAAAAAACAAAATTTTCAAATTTTTGCATTTTTCTTGGGTTTAACCCCCCCGACTGTAATCTTTTTTTTCCCCAAACCCTACAAACGGTTTAAACCGCAAATAGTGAAAAGGAAAAACGTATCCAGTAAATTTAAAACCCTTGGGCCCCCCGAAAGTTTTCCAGACCCCCCCCAATCCCAAGCTTTTTTCTTTAGGTTTTTTTTCCCCCCACAAATTTTATTACTGCCCCTCCCTTTACCCACCTACCTACAAACTTATTTTTAAACTTTTTTCCCAAAACCCAAATAAAAGGGTTTTGGGGAAAAAAAAATTAAGTTTTTTAAAAAACCCCCAAAGGGGGCCCCGGTCCCAAAAAAATTCGTTTTTCCCAAAAAAAAATTTTCAAAAGGCCCTAATTTTTTAATTTTTTTTACTTTTTTTTTTTTTGGCCCCCCCCCCAAAACCCTTTTTTTTAAAGAAAAAAAAAAATAAAAAAAACGGGGCCAAAAATTTTCCCAAAAAATTTTAAAACCCGGGGGAATTTTTCAAAAACCCCCCCACCCAACCCCCGGAAAACCCTAAAAAAAAACCTAAAAACCCATTCCCCTTTTAATTTTTTTAAAATTTTTTCCCCCCCCCTTTTTTTTTTTCCTAAAAGCAAAATTAAATAATAAAAAATTTTAAAAAAAATTTCCTTGACAATTCTTTCCCCCCCCCTAAACTTTTTTTTGGGGTTTTTAAAAATTAATTTTTTTAAAAAAAAATTTCACCGAAAAATTTTTTAAATAAAAAAATTTTTTTTCCCCCCGGGGAAAAAAAAAAAAGGGGTTTTAAAAAATTTTTTTTTTTTAAAAATTTTTTTTTTTAAAATTTAAAAATTTTTTTAAAAAAGGGTTTTTTTTTTTAAACCCCCCTTTTTCCCAAAAATAAAAGGATTAAAAAAAAATTTTAAGGAGGCCTTTCCCCCCGATTTTTTTTTTTAAAAAAATTTTTTGGGTTAAACCTGGAAAACCAAACCTTAAATCCAAAGGGGGGCCTTTGGGGTTTTGGGGCCCCCAACATAAAAAAATTTTTGGGGGTTTTTAAAATTTTTTTAAAAAATTTTCCAATTCCCGGCAATTTTTTTAAATAAAAAAGTTTACTTTCCCCCTTTTGGGGAAATATTTTGGTTTTTAAAAAATTTGATTTTGATTTTTTCCCCCCAAAAGGGGGCCCCCTTTAAAAAATTTTTTTTAAATAAAAATTTTTTTAAATTTTCCCCCGGGTTTTTTAAAAAAATTTTTAAAAAAAACCAAAATTTTTTTAAAAAAATTTTTTTTTTTTCCCCCGTAAAATTTTAAAAAATTCCCCCAAAAAATTTCTTCCCCCCCCCCCCCCCCCCCAAAAAATTTTTTTTAAAACCCCCCCTTTTAAAAAATTTTAAAAATTTATAATTTCCCCCAAATTAAAAAAAACCCCCCGGGAAAAAAAACCCCGAATGACTCCAGTAGCTTCTTTGATTCTTTAATAGCTAACGCGAATGGCGCAAATAAATCAAGCGTAGTTTTTACGAATATTCTGAAACTTCAATCTCCTTAGGTTTTGACCTTTTTATCATCTTAGTGATTTGTTTATAGTAGAGTATATTTGAAACTTTTACAACGAAGTGTTACATAATTTTGCAAAAGCATTCTATTAATTTTAAACTTAGCATCTTATAAAGGGTAAACATGGTTACTTGATACTAATTTTAATTAGTATTAGGAGGTAGGGCCCGAATTAGGTCCCGATTGTTTTTAAAATGAACAAAGCCCTTTTTTGTGTAGTGAGAGCCTGTGAACAACACCTTTAGATGGGCCATTAAGTGACCCACTGACGCGGCCATTATGTCTAAAGAGGAGTTTTGGGCCCCATTATCGATTTTGGCTGAAAACTTGCTGCCGAATCAGTCGAAACTGACCACCAGTTAGACTAGTGGGTACGTTTACTCTCTATATAATGGGCCCAGTGATCGTATGAGTTGTTATAGGAATATTTTAATTTGAATGGATCAAAAATACGTTACGGGCCGCTCTCCTGGCCAATATATTTCGGTATAAACAATAGATTTGTTACTTTTTCAGACTCCCATATTGATTACGGGATTGATTGTCCCCCTATACGTTTTTGAAAGAAATTACTTTAGCATCATTAAATAATTGGGGCCACAGTTTAACCCATTTTGTAAGATTTAGAAGTTCAAGATCTGTCCTAAACTTGGATTCCAAAAGCCAGAATAACCACAGAAACTTTTAAGAAAATTATTTCTGTTATTTCTGCCAGCTGAAAGAATGTTATTTTACAAGAGTTGGCATACGCAAACTGTTCTTCGCATTAGTCTACTCTACACAATACTTTAATAAAGCTTTATAATAGGCCCCTCTCATTTTAGTTACCCTCCGACGAGGATTATAAATGAGGGCCATAGAAATTTAATTCCGGAAGCAACCGGGGGGTCCCGGGGTCGTGCACGGAATCTTGCGAATGTTATCGAAACAGCTATGAGGTTGGATCGACCCAATTGGATTTTAATTGGCATTAAACGGTCGCCACTCTATGGAAAGATAAAGCCACTAAATAAAATGCCACTACCTTTAAAAGGCAAGGATCCAGGCATTGAGTTACTATTTATTGTAATTAGATTTTTGTATTTCATATTGTAGGGTGCGAGGGGGACAGCTCACAGCATGGGGACCAGCTAGTGAGTTGCGGCATTTATAAATCATAGTTATTACAATATTATAATATTACAATAGTTCATTGTTTGCAACAATGTTCAAGTTATTTCGATTAAAATACAAGTCATAAGCAGTATGCAATTCTCGAAAATAGCCATCATCATCAGTTTCGCAGTAAACCAATTTCAGTTCGCAGTAAACCAATTTCAGTTCGCAGTAAACCAATTTGTATTTGCACTGTTTTTTAGCTCGCTTATCAGTGATCGTTATCAGTGAAAGTGTTACTCGCCACGTCGACTTTCAACAGCGCCGACTGTGTAGCATGGATTTTTCAGTGGACCGGCTCAACGCGATGGACCATGAGATGACATCAGAAATTCAGAAAATATTCAAGGTTGCCAATGTTTCATGTAGATCTGACTTTACTGAGACCGCTTTAATGAAACTTAACAAAAATCCACTCGTCAAAATCATCGGCAGCTTAATGAAATTGGCGGAGAAGAATATTGAACTTTGTAAAAGTGCTGCTGGGAAAATTGATGTCATGAAATCGGAGAAAATAGCGGATCAGAAACTAATTATTGAAACTCAACAAGGACAGATGAATTCAGTTCAGGAGACAGTTAAATCAGAAATGAAAAGTTGGACGGATGTTGTCAAGAAAAACACTGCTCAGCGTCCTAGCGGGAAACCTTTAACAGAAAACTCTATCAAACAAGCCGTCAGGACTGTAAATGAAGAGAAGAAACGATCGAAGTACTTGATGATCTACGGTTGCCATGAAAGTGATAAAGAAGCCGATTTTGAGCTCAACAAAGTTGTCAAGGACATACTTTACGGAACTGACGCTTTCCCGTGCTCCGCACTGGTGAGGTCTACAGAATCGGAAGGAAGGAACCGGGTAAGAATAGGCCTATCAAGGTCGAATTTGGTTGTTCCAGTGAGGTAGACTTGATTTTGATGCGTGCACGAAACCTCAGAGACAGTGACTCTTTCAAACATGTTTATTTGGGACCGGACAGAACCAAAGAGGAACAGCTTGCGCATAGTAAACTTGTTAAGGAGATGAAACAGATGATCCAGAAAGACTCAAATAAACATTATTTCATACGCGACAGAAAGATCTGCACGGCTGATAAAACCTTATCATCTCAAACGTCCCAAAGCTCCTGATAAGAGTTAATGTATGATGTATGTTGAGTGTTATTTGGTGCTGACTGGAGTTGCCGTGTGTAGATTTACCACTTTTTACAATTAATAAATGAACCGCGTTGAAAGCTTATTTAGTGTGTTTTTTTCAGTGCTGAGACTGGTAAATGTTAAAGTAACAGAACCTGAACTGCAACTCATATTTTTATGCTATTTTCTAGTTACGTCGACACACAAGGCTAAATAGTTTTCGGAGGCTTGCTAGAATTTTATTCTCTATGTTTCTCTATAATTTTATATTGTATGTTTTTTATATTTCGGTACAGACCAGCGCCCATTGGGCGTATTCAAT
>NW_026971867.1:0-26258 GCF_026151205.1 Bolinopsis microptera | reverse complement strand
TCAGAACGGTTTCCCGGGTGAAACCCTCAGAAAAAAGGATTTTGGTGTAACACTAGCAGTAACGGTTTTTACCTGGTGTAACACTAGCAGTTAGCGGTTTACCTGGTGTAACACTAGCAGTAACGGTTTACCGGGTTTGTAACACCACAGTAACGGTTTACCTGGTGTAACACTAGCAGTAACAGCGCTGCTCTGACCAGGAATAAACCCAAGCAGGATCTACAAGAGTAAGATTGAGAGCTGGTCGTGGTGACCGCTAGATTCCTCCCAAAGTCATTTAAAAACCCTGTTGTTATTTGCACTGATCCTCCTCCTTCACTGGATGTGAACCATGTTGGGTGGTACCTAAACCTGCAAACATACTTTCTTTTTTTTATTTTTTTTTCAAGGGAAATTTCCCTTTGCGCACCGCGTATTAAAAAATACTTGGATTTCTACCGCTTTGATAAAATGACTATGAGAAGATGGGGGAGAAATATAGTTGATTTACATAATATAAATTATTTATTCTTTAGTGCAGAGTAAATTTTTTAAATATATTTTTCTAAGTGTGAAGAATCCAACCATAATTATTGATATTGTTGAAATATTTAATGATAAATTGATATAAAAATTTGACCAAAACCCATAATCATGGGTAGAGTGAACCGCTGCCAGGGTCTCTCTTTCCAAACAAAAGAAAATGATATTAATTTGAGGAACCGTCCGCAAATGCAAATTGATACCGAGAATGAAATCGGTCGCTCGCTTTTCCCATTCAATAAGCTTTATTACAATACGTAAGCCGTGAATGAATGGGAAAAGCGAGCGACCGATTTCATTCTCGGTATCAATTTGCATTTGCGGACGGTTCCTCAAATTATATATCATTTTCTTTTGTTGGAAAAGAGAGACACTGGCAGCGGTTCACTCTACCCATGATTATGGGTTTTGGTCAAATATCATCTCTTTTTGATTATAATGTCAGGATAATTTACACAGTCGAAACTTAATAGGAGGTAATTTCAACGATTTCGAATTTTACCTTTGAAAACGTTTCCTTGGTTTAGGTAGGCATATCTGTCAATAACAGACTGAATTTAGCACTTTTTACTCATTCAAGTTGCATTAAATTCATATATAATGCCATGTTAATATCGGGGGAAAGCAGAATATATTCGAAATCACGAATGAGCAAAATTCTCACCTTTCGCACGTGCAAACTTTGAGCGGACGTTGCGTGCGCATAAAATATTGAATCACCATAAATTTTTGCATAGTGTTATTTAATATATAGTTTGATAAGCATGAAAAGTTTCAGAAGATTTCAAAAAGAACTTGGATCACAACGGGACTCCAAAGTTGGTAAAAATCGTGAAAATAACAATTTTTAGTGATTTTAGCTATTTTAAATGAATTTGGGCGTGTCCCCACGTGTGCAACTTTTCGATTTTCAACTTTAAAAACTAGCCTATAACACAATTTAGACCTTTAGGAAGCAAAATTGAGCTCCACAACCCAAGGGATGGCCCAACACCAGAGAATACTAATTCACAACTTTTGTGTTTTTATAAAATTATTCTTCAAAAAAGCACAAACTTCAATAGCGAATATCTTTATGAAGGAGCAAGGTAGGAAAACTTTCCGGTAGATTTTCAGAATGCTTGAACAATTATCTAAGGTGAAAATGTCCTCAGATTTTGAATAAAATTACTCCTTAATGCTTTAAAATCGATTTGAAAAGTTGTTATTTTGTCAAAAATCAAGTTTTAAAAACACTTAAATTGATGACGTCATCAAGTGATGATGATGACGATAAATTATTTTTCGATATAATGTAAACTAAAGTATAAACAATTATCTTTAAAACCTGTGGTTCGAAATGACTGTATCTTTTATACTTTTGAATCTACGGACACTTAAATGTAGGCTACAATTTACTGCAAAAGCGTCTATAATACATATACTTATATATATATATAGCTTCACGACAATCTGTTGTAAAACAGGGGTTCCAGAAAACCCACTTCCCGATACTCCTGCAACATGAAATTTTTTTTACAGTCGATTTGGACAAGGTCTAGACGCTCTGCAAAGTTTCAGATCTCTAACTCAATTTTAACATGGTTTTTAAGGCACCTGAATATGGCGATTTTGGGTTTTTTACCTAATTTCGTATAACATGCTGGCGCGTATTTTGCGCAAATTTCTTAAAAACCTCCACATAACTATTTCTTATTCCTGTCATCATTAACATTGAATTAGAATGTTTTGAACTTAAATATACCTGCTGAACTACTTTCGATGAGTCTTAATGCCTGGAAAACAATAAAGGGGATATAATAGTATAGGGGGTACATAGTGTTGTGAATATAAGGGCACCGGTTATGCTTGCCAGCATTGTGATAAATGTTTGTAATATTTTATTGAGGCACATGCCACCCATTGCGGTTTTTTGCGATAGTCAAAACGCGACAACTAGCGCTGGATGGCGACAACTAGCGCTATCCAGCGCTAGTTGTCGCCATCCAGCGCTAGTTGTCGCTATCCAGCGCTGGATAACGCTGGCCAGCGCAAAATATATATGTTCGATAATTGTCGCTATCCAGCGCTAGTTGTCGCCATCCAGCGCTAGTTGTCGCCATCCAGCGCTAGTTGTCGCTATCCAGCGCTAGTTGTCGCTGGCTATGCGACACTGTCGCACGCGATAGTTTGCGATGGCCAGCGCAACTGGCCATCGCAGAAAACAGTTCGATAACTAGCGCTGGATAGCGACAACTAGCGCTGGATAGCGACAACTAGCGCTGGGCCAGCGCCTGGCCAGCGCAAAGCGATAGCCAGCGCTGGCCAGCGCTGGCCATCGATATCCAGCGCAAAATTTTTGCGCGTATTACTTCGTCATGCTAGCCCGCTGGCCAGCGCTAGCCAGCGCTAAGCCCGCGCTATTTTGTCGCTATCCAGCGCTAGTTGTCGCTATCCAGCGCTAGCCAGCGCTAGTTGTCGCTATCCAGCGCTAGCCAGCGCTATTGTCGCAAATCCAGCGCTAGTCAGCGTTAGCCAGCGCAGCCAGCGGTAGCCAGCGCTAGCCAGCGCAATGTATCAAAATCATATACTTGCGATATTACTTGGATGATGATTAATCACTTTACACTCGACTGTCACGTTGACTTTTTAACCCATTCTCTGACTCTAGCTGGTTCTGAACGCTTTTTCGAAACCCTAACCCTCTAATCTGATTTCAACCCTAACCCTAACCCAATCCTTAACAAAAAAAATTTGCTGAAAACCCCCAACAATAACGAGAAATTAAACTAACTTCCCTTTTACGGTCCTATCACGTGATCGATACCCTGTACAGTTTTTCGCCAATATCTCGTCAGGAGAGCATTTTAACCCTATGTCATGGCCCATGGGGGTTGATTCGGAATTAGCGTCCGAAAATACATCGATTGAAGTTGGTTACAAACCCTCGGGGGCCCTTTTAGAACAATCTCGAAGGGTCGACTGTAGAGTGATTAGCACGCTCGATATTTGTATTACTTGTCAGCCAGCGGGAATATAGTTGCGATATTACTCGTCAGCTAGCGCTGGCCAGCGCTGGCTAGCGCTGGCTAGGCTGGTTAGCGCTGGTTAGCGCTGGTTAGCGCTGGTTAGCGCTGGTTAGCGCTGGTTAGCGCTGGTTAGCGCGGATAGCGACAACTACGCTGGCCAGCGCTAGCTGACGAGTAATAGCGCAAAAATTGCGCTGGATATCGATGGCCAGCGCTGGCTATCGCTTAGCGCTGGCCAGCGCTGGCCAGCGCTAGTTGTCGCTACCGCGCTAGTTATCGAATGTTTTCTGCGATGGCGTTGCGCTGGCCATCGCAAACTATCGCGTGCGACATTTGTCGCATAGCCAGCGACAACTAGCGCTGGATGGCGAAAACTAGCGCTGGGATGGCGACAACTAGCGCTGGATGGCGAAACTACGCTGGATAGCGACAATTATCAAACCATATATAATTTGCGCTGGCCAGCGTTATCCAGCGCTGGATAGCGACAACTAGCGCTGGATGGCGACAACTAGCGCTGGATAGCGCTAGTTGTCGCCATCCAGCGCTAGTTGTCGCGTTTTGACTATCGCAAAAGAACCGTGATAAGTACTAAGCATTTTTAAATTTACTATCAACACATATAACAAATAGTTTGAGGAAACGATATAACAGAGTGAATATATTTGAATGTTTCCAGGGTGGCAAGTCCCCATAAAACGTAGTCCGATAGTTTTATTGTCCCTTTAAAATATGATTAGTTAGTGAGAAGTAGGTCCTAATAATAATTTTTAATTAATTCTGTTTAGTTTTTAGTGTATTTGATTGACTTGTTGAGGTTAAAAAAAAAAATCATACCCACAAGTTGTAACTTTAATTTTTCCCTGATTTAAGATTCTGTTTCTTTTTGGTTTATTTGGAAACAGTGCCCGGCCACTGTACACTTACCGTTAAGATACCCGACAGTACCACAACACAGTGCCCCCTGTACACTTACCGTTTTAAAATACCCCACAGTACCGCAACACAGTGTAACAGTCTCTCCAGCTTTACTGAACCTCCGTTAACAAGCAGGGTGGTGGAACTGTAGTTAACATCTCCGAACTCTGAAGAAATACCCCAAATTAGGGATAACGGGGTAAATTAGAATATTCCATACAAGATGTGTAAACAAAATGTAATTATTTCACTATTATTTCACTATTATTTCACTATTATTTCACTATTATTTCACTATTATTTCACTATTATTCACTATTATTTTACTATGATAAACATGTTACCTTTAGAGACAGTGAGATGTAGGTCATCACAGTTTGTTTCTTCACAGATATGTGATCACTAGTCACCTCAGCCTCACACCTGTACTGTCCGCCATTTCCTTCTTTATGTTGAACAGGACCTTGTAGAGTGCTTATTAGATATTGCTAAGCACTAATGGGTCATTTTAAGTTACAATGGGTCATTTTAAGTTACAACTTTACAAGGCTGTTATTAGATATTGCTTAGTACTTAATGGGTCATTTTAAGTTACAAGGCTGTTTTCAAACTAAGCATAATATCTAAATATTATGCGAGCTTGCATAATATCTACGTATTATGCAAACTAAGCATAATATCTACATATTGGGGGGTCCCCAGGAAAGGTTATATTCACAACTACCATCGATGTTGCTGTAAGATCAGAATATTGCTAGTAGCATATAAAGTAGATACGTGTGTTGAGGACAAACCAGTGAGTTGTCAGTGATGGAAATGCTGGAAGAGATTCCACTTTGAGTAAGGTGTTGGCGTGAACAACAAACGCGTTTATTCTTCTCCACCAATATGTTGTCTGAAAATAGTTATAAAGTATAAATGCTTTTCATACAAAGTTACAACAAAGTCTTCATGTTACATGTATCCTGGGTTTGGACAGGATATCACCCGCTCAAAATATTTCCATCGCGTTATATAATACTCATAAATGTAATAAATTTGTAGTGTTGTAATTAGTTTAATTAGTATGTTATTATAGTGATTTTTATTGTTATGAAGAAAAATTATCGTTAACAACCTGAAATCTCAAAGGAAGAATCTTCAAAGAAAGTCTTAAAGAATAGGTAATATAATCCTAAACAATATCCAGTGGAAATGCTAACTATAGACCTACCTTTGTACCAATGTACTTTGGCTGCAGGAGAACTGACACTAGGAACGGAATATTACAGGGTAGTGTGGTCCTGACAGCTCCTGCTGCTGAGTTTACTGACACTGCTTTCACTTGAGCTGTTATCGTTGAGAAATCTACGGGAATATCATAATTATTTATATTAATAATATATAAATTAATTACATAATTATTAATATAATTAATAAATAAATAAATGTAATATGGGAAATAGAAGAAGGTTAAACACAGTGACTTAATATAAAGAAGTAAACACTATGCAACTAACAGTGAAGAGAGACAGTGGCTACATCACTGTAAATGATGTTATCTCCGGACGTAACTCTGCACTGATAAAACCCCCGTCAGCTTGTTCAGCTGCTGGAATTGAGAGAACAGCTGATAAACCGTTACCAGCTCCAGTGTAGGGGGTAGCCATCACCCTGTGTTAGAGACGTGTTAGAAACGTGTTAGAGACGTGGTTAGAAACGTGTTAGAGACGTGTCAGAGACGTGTTAGAGACGTGTTAGAGACGTGTTTTGAGACGTGTTAGAGACGTTTAGAGACGTGTTAGAGACGTGTTAGAGACGTGTTAGAGACGTGTTAGAGACGTGTTAGAGACGTGTTAGAGACGTGTTTAGAGACGTGTAGAGACGGTTAGAGACGTGTTAGAGACGTGTTAGAGACGTGTTAGAGACGTGTTAGAGACGTGTTAGAGACGTGTTTAGAGACGTTTAGAGACGTGTTAGAGACGTGTAGAGACGTGTTAGAGACGTGTTAGAAACTGTTAGAGAGTGTTAGAGACGTTGGGTTTGAGACGAAATTGAGACGTGTTTGAGACCCTGTTGAGACGTGTTAGAGACGTGTTAGAGACGTGTTAGAGACGTTTTAGAGACGTGTTAGAGACGTTTTAGAGATTGTTGGAGACGGTTAGAGGGGGTTTGTTGTACCAAAATTTTAGTAATCTTAGTATAACTAACCATTAGAGCATCAGGGAAATCCTCAAATTCTAGTATTCTTAGTATTACTAACCCATTAGAGCATTAGGAATCCTCAAATTCTAGTATTCTTAGTATAACTAACCATTAGAGCATTAGGGAATCCTCAAATTCTAGTATTCTTAGTATAACTATGTTACTGAAGGAAGTTGGGCAAACTCTAAGAGGAACTGCGAACCCTGATGCGGGACAGGGATATATGGAGGGGGTTTTCTGCGTAGATCGGACTTAGCTCCGACATAGTAGTAGTAGTATATATATAGTATAACTAACCATTATAGATGTTATTATATATATATATACAGTATAACTAACCCATTAGGTAATAAATAACTAACCCATTAGGTAATAATAATAGGTATGGACGCCTCAAATTCTAGTATTCTTAGTATAACTAACCCATTAGAGCATTAGTAACTAGTAGTGTTACTAATGGTAACTAGTAGTATTACTAACCCATTAGGTATGGACTAATTACTAACCCATTAGGTATGGACACCTCATGAACCACTGGAACTAGTATTAGTGTAATTATGGTAACTAGTAGTATAAACTAACCCATTAGTATGGACTCCTCATGGAACCACTGGAACGTGTTCTCTCCGTTTGGGGCAACACATGTTAGGTTGAACGGTTTTCCCAACCTCCACAGTCACGCTGTAACGTTTCAATCATATCATTACACTGTAATGAAATCAACCAGAAGTCGATCATAATCGTTTTAAAGCATAATGGGTTAATGATCATGAAGTATTCGATTGGACATATAAATATCGAACCTCACACTAAAATCAAATTATCTCTGTATAACACAGGGGACTATTATAGTGCAAAGAAACTGCTGCTAACTGCTGCAGTTAACAGCAGTTAGCAGCAGTTATAAGCAGCAGTTAGCAGCAGTTAGCAGCAGTTAGCAGCAGTTAGCAGCAGTTAGCAGCAGTTTCTTAGCACTTTAGTCCCCCTGTGTGTAAGGTGATACAGACCTGGCAGGCTGGGCGAGCAGATGGAAGACATCAACACTTGCAGTCTGAACCACCAACACTGCTACAAGTTGAGAGAGATAACTGGTTATACTTACATGTAACCATGGTAACCAGAGTAACTTGTTTTTATAGCTTTAAAGTAGCTGATTTATTGCCTCCTTATGAAATATTTGCATCATTTGCGCGCAGCATTGCAAATAAATCACAACATGGCGAATACTTTAAAGAATGGCGCATGTTTTGTTAGCGCGGCGATTATTTTCGGAACATGGCAATGTTGCAATCCGGAAGTTTGTTATTGCTCTTTTTTCAGTTTCTTCGATAGACACTGAATTAAAAGGCAAAACAATCGAAACTTAGATAATCGATTTATCTCATTGTTAGTTCTTCTTTTCCTCAATTTACTGGGAAAAACACTGTGTCTTATTTTAGTTTACTGTTCTGAGATATTTTGAGTTTTTTACTCACGCAAACTGTAGCTTCATTTTCTATACTATTCAAGCACGAGACTTCATTTGTGGGTAGCCTTGGAAAGCTAAGATAGTTTCAAAAGTTTATTTTAACTACAAGTATAAATAGTTCCTGAACGAATGGGAACGTAAGACAACAAAATCCGTACTAAAAACATAAATACCTAATGTCTAAAAATAATCAGAATTTAAGATAACGGCATAAATAGCACCTTAACAAGCGATATATAATCACGAAATAGAACAGCAAATAGAAACAGTAAATCACAGTACATTTAGAGACAGCTAAACTAAACCAGGAAATGGGACTGAGGTCAGTCTCTGTATTTCACTGTAAGATAAACTCCTCTACACTGTAACATAAACTCCTATACACTCTGGAGCTAGCATGTGCGCAGCTTGAGAGAAGGAATAAGAGAGAGAGAGAGAGAGAGAGAGAGAGAGAGAGAGAGAGAGGAGAGAGAGGAGAGATAGAGAGGAAGAGAGAGAGAGAGAGAGAGAGAGAGGAGAGAGAGAGAGAGACGAGAGAGAGAGAGGAAGGGAGAGAGAGAGGAGAAGAGAGAGAGAGGAGAGAGGAGAGAGAGAGAGAGAGAGAGAGAGAGGAGAGGATGAGAGAGAGAGAGAGAGAGGAGAGAGAGAGAGAGAGAGAGAGAGAGAGAGAGAGAGAGAGAGAGAAATAGATGGAGGCCGATGGTCTAGCTTATTAAACGATGGAAAGGATATCGTTCGGTCAAAATAAGGAAAAGTTGTTTAATTTACGTGCTTGTCTCACGAAGGTAAATATGCGTAGCTCAAGCGACTGAGTGTATTACTAATGAGAACGCTATAGTTCTCTCAAATTGGGTTCAGTTGTCCGGTAGCCTGTATAGTATCTTAACGTTACGTTTCCAGGGCGAAGTATGACAGAGAACAGGAAATTAAAAGTCAAAAGGAATCCAGACTTTCTCGCGTACAGGAGGGCCAAAATGCAAAACACTTTTGTAAGAGCAACAAAAATGCTAAAAATGTTTGCTTTGGCAAACTGTACAAACACCCTGGGACTACTCTGTTACTATGGTGTAGTAACCATGGTAACCAGAGTAACCTGGTAACCAGATTAACCTGCTGGTTGCGAGTCGGGACGAGCACCATTATAGTATTACACCACAGATTATCTACTATCTAGTACCGCATAACTTTCGGCACTCTAAAAAGTACTCATACATGCGGCACATTGAAAAAAGTGTGGCACTCTGAATAATTGAATGACTATGGTGCAGTAACCATGATGCGGCACTTTAATTAAAAGGATACTCCGACCTGGCAGTCAAATATGATGTGAGCCGAAATGATACCGTATTTATTTTTAGGTGTCCCTTATAATTATAATCAGAAACACTGCGTTATTTTAAGTTAAAATGCTCCCTATTAATTTGAAGTCTTTATTTAAGTATTATGTAACTTAAAAATGGGGCTGGCGAAACAAGTGAGACAATTAAGTAAACCCAAAACTAGAAGTAGAAAGTTAACACTGAGTAGAATAATTTCCAGGATATTTGCTAAAAATATAAAACAACTCTTCTCCCTAAGAGTAGTACTAAAAATAACAGTGAAAAATCGATAATATTTTAAAGTTTTATAGTATATTAGTAAATACGTTACCATGGTTACTCGATATTTTGATCGGTTAATTTCTGTCACGTGCCACCAGAGTACACATAATTATCAATTCTTTTCATACAAAGTTACAACGAATTCTTCACGTTATGCATCCGGGGTTTGGACAGGATATGACCCGTTTAAAATATTTCCATCTACTTACAGTATAGCTGCTCAAACGGAAAATGGTTTGTTTAAAAAACCAACGACTATAAATTCGTGGAACTTTAAAAATATTTGAATTAACGATAGTCAGTCATTTATCACAGCTTTACAGTTCCTGGGCACTAAATTTTCAACATCTTCATTTAACCCATTGTTGTGATCATGCTGTGGCTTGAAAGCAAATAGTGTCCACCACTTTATCATGCAATAGTCCTGAGATTGGAAATGTTTATGTCAATCCTGATGACCAATTTAAAAGGTTTTACACTGTCGATGATAGTGTTAACTGTTAACCCATCATTTTATAACATAACTACATAAATTACATCTTATCATCACATTTATTTTTTACAATGTAAGATGTACATTGAAGATTCATCTTGATGTTAACAGTTTTTAACCCATTAGGGACGACGAGTTTTAAAGTTTGCCGATTTTGATGCCGTTTAACACACTAGGTCACTTTCCCGCAAAATGAGATATCCAAAAAAGCTAATCTGTATTCGTTTACTTTAAAAGATACAGCTATGGTCGCATACGCCCCACTCGTCCGGGTCGCAAACGACCCATCAGGGTTTTTCGGCTTTAACTTCTGAAACAAAGACGTTAGGATAAAATGAAATAAAAAGCATAAGTTAAAAACATATGGTCAATACTGTGTGACTCTAACTTTTTTAAAATAAAGAATTGGGTCATTAACGACCACTCGGCTCACTTGCTTATTATACATATGCCCATGAAACCCTTCTTGATTCACCCTAAAGCATGACATCATAAGTTCAAAATCGCCTCTCAGCAAGTGATAATCATCATAAACTGCAAAAAAATGGGTTAAATGGGTCATTAGCGACCCCCCTAAGACCACAAAAATTTGTTTAAATTAAATATAATGTTGTCAAACTTTTAAAAATATAGTATAAAAACATGTTATATCTTGGTCATTACTCCTGTACGTTGATTTAAATTTTAAAATCGATCAACTGGGTCAATAACGACCCACTCGGAAGTTGAACCACGACATTAATTATCAGTATCATGTTGTTTACCATCAAGAAAGACACTCGTAGGTCTTTAATTTCCCACGCAAACCAGGGGTGGCTGACTACTAGCCCTTCTGAGATCTGGAGTCTCACGGTAATCTGCAGATCACGTCCCCCAAGACTGACGAAAAAATGGGCAGAATTGGATTGATGGTAGGTGAGTTTCAGCTGTTAGTACACGACCGTAATGTCGTGAGACAGCAAACAACATGCCTATCTTTTCCGATTCCTAGAACGTCCAAGAAGAACTATACACTGCTGGATTCAGATTTCCGATGGCTGCATCTACTCTCTTCGCGCTCCCTTTCTTTACTTCTTGGGGGGCCCGTTCAAAAATTTTCCCTTATCACTTATTGGACAATTTTTAGCCCCCCCCCCCACCACATAGCTATTATGTCAAAATTACAAAAGCTTAATCAGTTGTGATCAAATCCCCTCCCTCTCGGCCGATTACGTTAAATACTTGTTTTCGTTTTGAAAGCTGCCTCGTTGCTGCGGGGTTTGTTACCCAAAACGAGGTAGTTGTCTGAGAGATTGCAGGTTGCAGCACCGCCAGCCAAAGGGGGGGGGGGGGGGGGGGGGGGGGGGGGGGGGCTTTTTCCTTGTCCTTCTTCACAGAGCTGTAGATGTAGCCATCTAATGCAGCGGGGTTGTTTTAGTTATTCTCGTATTTTCTAGGAATGAAAAACACATATTGGCATGTTGGATTAGAATATGCAATTTGACCACTCGTCTTTCAGTATTACCCAAAGGTTACATGATATCTTCGTATACTTCGTTCAGGGGATTTTCTTGGTGCATGATCTGATCACGTGGGGCCCTGGGTCTCAAGCGGTGGGTTGTAGCAGGTCGTTTACCAAGATTCGAAATTGACGAAAAAGGTAACAGAATCTAATAAGCAAAAAACAACAGCATGGCTATTACCTAGCAAGTTAGGAACGAGGGGCCCATTCCTTTCTTTTGCGGCCGGCCACGGTCCTTTCGGTTTCAGATTTCCACGCACCATAGTATTAATGTCAGGACGCAACTCCAGGCAAATGCCAGTAGTGTTATTCTCGCAGCTCTTTGATGAGTGATGACGGCCTTCAGTTGGCCCTGGATTCGAAAAGGGGTAGTAGTTTAGCCACCTGGGTTTTCGTGGAATTAAGAAACCCACGAGTGTCTTTCTTGATTGTGGAACAGCATGATACTGATAATAATTGATGAGGTGTTCAACTTCCGAGTGGGTCCCTTATTGACCCCGTTTATCGATTTTAAAGTTAAATCAACGTACAGGAGTAATGACCCAAAATATAACATGTTTTTATACTATTTTGTAAAAGTTTGACAACATTTATATTTAATTATCAAATTTTTTGGTCCTAGTGGGTCGCTAATGACCCATTTAACCGATTTTTCGCAGTTTATGATGATTACACTTTCTGAGAGGCGATTTTGAACTTATGATGTATGGCTTTAGGCTGAATTCAAAAAGTTACATGGACATATGTAGTAATAAGCAATGAGCCGAGTGGGTCGTTAATGACCCAAATTCTTTATTTTTAAAAGGTTAGAGTTACACAGTATTGACCATATGTTTTAACTTATGCTACAGTTTTTATTTTTTTCCTAACGTCTTTGTTTCAAAAGTTAAAGCCGAAAAAAACCGTGATGGGTCGTTTGCGACCCGGACGAGTGGGTCGTATGCGACCGCAGTTAGTAAACAGCGTCTAGCTCTGTTTGTGAACATCTGATTATCACGGGCTTTTCATATGTCTCAAGGAAATCGTTGCCCGCAACTATTTTGTCCTCAACAAAATAAGCCTACATAAAGTTTTAATGTCCCAAACAAGGCAAGAAGTAAAGTGAAAATATTTTCCAATTATGACGACTAATTAGCCTAATTATTTAGTTGTTAGTAATTAATTGGGTCTCGGGCTGGAAAGTCAATAATGTAGCCAATAAATTTGAGCATATGTGCGAAAGATTCGTTGCGTTTAGTATTATGGTTTGTCCTCTATAGCCTCTAGAAAAGGTGGGTCGTAAACGACCCTATCGTCCTAATGGGTTAATAAAGCATTTTATGTAAATCTGTAGAATCTCACCTTATAATTATAGGTTATGATTCCATCTAAATTGGCGTTTCCACGACGATATCTTCGTTTGCTCTTACTTGCGATGCTCCTAAATTTGATTCTCCCATTTCTACTGCAGTAACTTGCAGTTGCAATTTTAAAGATGTAGCGCCTCTCGAACATCTAGCAGCAAAATTTCTGAAAGCTTCACCAAAAAAACTCTCTGAGAGTGTTATTATATAGTAAAGGGTTTATGACCAAATTTTGAGGGTAGTACTATCATAGCGAAGCTCACGTACCAATCTGTAGCATCAATTGTTTCGAGATTGTGGAGCCCATGATGATTATAAGGGAAAACCCAAGAGGCGAAATCTGTGGCTATGACCAGCGCAACCCTGGTCTGTATTGCTGGGGTTTCTGCGGACAGCATCTGGATTGCTATTTTGCCCAGAATTCCTTGATGATTTCCGAGATATAATTTTGGGATCATCAATAAGACACATTTTATCACCACAAAGCAGAAAAGTTTGGGACTCCAGCATAAGCCAGACTTCATATTTCCTTTCACGTCGTTCATGTCTTTTTTTAAATCCGATGTTATACGGTTTCTTCTAGGATCGTCACTTCGAACAAAATATTTGAAGAGGCAACACACCATCTTTTCCAAAAAAGTGAACTGCACTTTACCCCAAGCTTTGTTGAACATTCCATCAACTTTCTCGCCAATCTTAGCCCAGTTGTATTTGCCAACAAATTGTCAGTTTTGTGTAATGCTTGAAGAATTTTAATATGCTTGATTTTGTTCGGGAACCCGATAAATAGCTTGTAGAGTGGATCATAGAAGAAACCTTGCACAAAGTAGTCCTCTAAGGCGGGGCCCAATGGAAATGATTGCCACTGATAGCGAAGCAGTAACGTTTCCCAATAAACGATCCCAATACCTTTTGCTATTGCTCTTTTATTGACACGGGCGGGAAACGCTCATTCTAAGAGAGCTGTTCAGAATTCCCACTCCTGATCAAACTTAAAAGAGTCATCGAAAATAAAGAAAGTTGTGATCCAGCAGTGCTGATAACTCCAAGAACAAAAAAAGAATTTCCTGATAACCACTCAGCTTGCTTCCTGCAATAATCCTCTCCGAAATAATGCTGTCGAATATGATAGTACGATAAAGTAGACACCTATAAGGAAAACACCCATTCCGATTACACAAATTAGTATGTAGTGTATAGATTGCTTCTTGTTTTCAGAGTCTTTAATACAACTCGCTACTTTGCACACGGTGATGAATTAAAAATTGCTGCTAAGAGGCCCAAAAACCAGCAATAAAGTTTAAAGAACCAGTTTTGGAGGATTTCTTTGCCACACTCTAGATTGCATTCATCTGAAAGATCAAAACAATCAAATCTACCATCACACTTCTGAGAATGAGATCAAGTGCTCTTTTACTTGATCTGTCCGGTTGTTTGTTTTCTCACAAACTTATGATTTGTACAGTTTCGTTCATCAGACATGTCACCACAGTCATCAACAAGGTCGCAAACTTGGCTATACTTTACACATCTGGTATTTTTACATTTGAAAATTGTATTTTCATATTCCCCTACATCGGACATTGTCACAAAAGTCAGTTTATTGTTGTTTGCCAGAGTTTTGACTCGGTCAGGATACTGACCACGACATGAATCATGTTCTAGAAAAGTGTCTTGGATAGGACACGTGGAGTTTAAGCAAAAACCCCAAGCAACTGATAAAACATAATATTCACCGAAAAGACTATTGCAGTCTACTTGAAAGGACGGCACATTGAGCATTAAAATTGACACCGAAAGCAGATCCTGCTGGCCCCTGATATTCCCGTATATGAAATGTTAAATTTTTAGAGTCCAATGATTTGCATAAATCTCGTCCAGCACATCTTTCATTCAAAAGCAGTCGTATTGATACTTGGGAAATCTCGCGAAATTCTGCAGCCCTCATTTTCAATCTCACAAGAGTTTAACACTCACAAAGAAAGTCAAAATCAACATAGCCTTGATCGGAATCTCCAGGACAAAAAAAAAATATCCTGGCAGGTTTTGTCCCCTAAGAACCTTTTATAAGTAAAATCATTTTTTTTCCACATATTTCCAAAGGTTTCTTTTTTATTTTTTCCATTGAGACAATCGGTTTGGTTGTCCATTATCCATTTTAGGGGTTATTGTTATATTTCTTCGCCACCAAAACTACGAATACAGTTGAAGAATCCCACTGTTGTTAGGGGGGCATATGTCAAGGGTCTCATCATATTATCTTCACAGTCACTAACCTCACCACGAGTTGTGCTTGTGAACAACACAGTCCGCAGATTTTGACCTAAAATCGTTTTTAGATTATCGTCACAGAGACTAATCTTTTCATTGTCAGCTTAAATTCACTTCCACAGAACACGTACTTTGTATACTCGAATGAAACCATTGATCAAACAGTAACCCCCCACTCTGTTTACATCAGTGCAATTTGTTGGTCTAGATATCCGTAACAGTACGAAAACGTCTTATGTGCGGTACGGATATGTGTTATCGTACGAGTATTTACCATGATATAAAATACACTAACCTGGTGGTAGTTAAATATGGGGACTGTAATGTCCTTTCCCTGCTGCACTTTCACAGCATAATGTATACAGGTTGGTAATGTGGTGTTGTTACAGTGCTTCTCATCCTCCCCGTTATCACAATGAGCAGCTCGTCACAAACCAGGATACAGGTATATAAGATTTCCAAAATAACTAACACAATAAACTCCGTATGTGTGACCCTCACATACACTTCATCCTTACAGTCGCCAACTTTGCATTTGTCGTTAAAACGGCAATTTGTTGTTCCGTCGATGGAGCTCTGTGATGATTCCCCGCCAGAATTTCTTCTACAGTTCTGGTCACCTCTACAAACTGCTGTACTTCTAGATTTGTATCATTCCTTAAAATAACCTCCGCAGAAAAATGTTCTGTAAGTTTATTTTCGTATAAAAACCACAAGCCTGATAAACCTAGGGTCATTTTTACAGACAGTAGAGACCCCTAAAGAGTGTGTTTCTCTCTGCAGTGCCCGTTTCATAATAGGTGGTTTTCGAATAAGCACACTTGTGAAAGTACTCTTTTCTACTTCATCATAAACAAGTATCTCAAAATCCGCCGATATTAGTCACAGTACAATTTTCGTTTGATTGCTGCAAAATTTGTCGACACATCCTGAACAGTGGAATGTTGTTTTTTTGAAAAAAAGATCGAAAACGAAAATCCATCAGCTAATGCCTATTATTTTATTTTCAGTCGTTTGCGCTTATACGGGTATTTAGTACTAATTGTGTAATGAAATAAATCGTAACTTAATTAGAAAGTTTATTGATAAGTTTAAGCTTATAACTTTTTAAGGGTTAACTTACCTGTATTACTAAAGCAGTGGAGCCAAATATTGTCCCCATGCTGACAATTGCGTTTCAAAATGCGGTAATCGCAATCTGATATGTCAATATCATTCTCTTTATAGCTTACTCACCCATTACTATTTACATGTCAGTTCGTTTCAGCCAAACCCTGAATGAATAAATGGTTGGGAGTGGAATTTTCGGATGTTTCAAAATAGTAAAAATACAGAATTTCCATTGCAACAGAAAAATAAATGTTGACATATAGATGAAACTCACTCAGGAACATATTTCATGTTTTTTCCCGGGGAACTTCCCCAGTCTGAGAAGTGATGTCCAATTGACCGGCAAAAAGCTGTGCCGAATCCAGTTTAACGCTTCTTGCAAAATGTTCATTTTTCACCCTTTCCGTTTGCTTGTTAAAAAATGTTGCGACCAAAAGACCCCCTATCATTAAGTCTTTTCGTTCCAGCACCCTGTTGATAGAGATGCTCTCTCTAACTCCCATACACGCTCTGAAACGATTTTGATAGCGTTAGTGAAGAATCTATTTTTTTAAAAAAGCGAATTTACCTCATTCAACATTTATTGATCCTCCATGACTGGTTTAATGATACAATGGATTGCAGTTTTCGGGTTCAAACAATGTCCCAAAATAGAAATTCAACTCACTTCTTAAAAATAATTACATTGTCACCACTTCTGTACTATACTACCAAAGCACTCACCTATATTATAATAAGAGGTAAGTTGGATGTTCTAAGCTCCCTTCTGCTCATTCTCTTCCCCAAAAAGTGTTCCATCTTACATCACTACACGTTTCAAATGATGCTGTTATGTTGAGTACTGTTTTCCATTACAATTACTATGATCCCGTAAACCACGTCTCTTACTACCAGTGTTTATCTGTATCTGCAGGTATAGACTCTCGAAGCGAGCGTTGCGTATCTGACAAGAGAAGAGAAAATTTTGTCAGGAGTACTGATACCATACTTCCTCCGCTTCCTCCTCACTAAAGAAAGATATCACTATAAAGCTCCCCAAATACCCCCAGGTGATAGTTCCCAAAAGGTGCAGGTAAGAAGTATCCAGATCAGCAGTGATACGTTCGTTATCAACAACAGGGCTCCATTATCTGTTGATTTGTAAGTTTTATAACTGGAAATGAAATTGGTTGAGCAACACGGACCTTATATCACAATGCTGGCAAGCATTACCGTTGCATTATATTCTTTATTGTTTTCCAGACTTTATTGTTTTCCAGACATTAAGACTCATCGAAAGTAGTTCAGCAGGTATTTTTTAAGTTTTAAACATTCTAATTCGTGTTAAAGATGACAGTAATAAAAAATAGTTATGTGGAGGTTTTTAAGAAATTTGCGCAAAATACAAAATACGGGCCAGCATGTTATACAAAATTAGGTAAAATCCAAAATCGCCCTCTTCGGGTGCCTCAAAAACCATGTTAAATTGAGTTAGCTAGATCTGAAATTTGCAGGGCGTCTTGACGTTGACCCAAAACGACTGTTAAAAAAATTTCAAGTTTCAGGAGTTATCGGGAAGTGGGTTTAGTTTCGGAACCCTTGTTTTAAAACAGATTGTCGTGATATATATGAGGGACCACATGCAAAACTGGTATATCTGAACATATACCAATTTTGCGCAGGTACCATAGTCTTCAGGGTGAAAAGGTGCATCTTTGGAACTTTTTTTGAACAATTTTGAAGAAATTTTGAAAAAAAAATGAAATTTATTTTTTTCCAAAAATGGTATACGTACAATATACCATTTTAAACTTTTAACGATAAAGAAAACAAAATGGTATATCTGCAGATATACCACCTTCAAGAACGTATCTTCTATAAAAACCCGGGATATCTATACACATTTTATAGACTTTAGCCACCCAAATGGTATATCTTCAGATATACCATTCTCAGTTAAATTATTTTCTTTGTTTATAGTTAGTTGCAACGTCCGCTCAAAGTTTGCACTTGACCATGTTAAAGAGGCCCGGCGCGCGCTACTACTTCGAGCACTTGCCGTCGGAAGGGGAAAGCGGCGCGCGGGTACTTTTGAGAAATTTAGACGAGTAACATCCGTCAAAGTTTGCACTTTGCGAAAGGTGAGAATTTGCTCTTCGTGATTTCAAATATATTCTGCTTTCCCACGATATTTAAATGGCATTTAATGTAAATTTAATGCCATATTCAGTTGTTATCGAAAGATAGCATACCTAAACACAAGGAAAACGTGATACGAGATGAAATCGCGGTCGCTCGCTAATGCAAATTGAAACCGAGAATGAAATCGGTCGCTCGTTTTTCCCCATTCATTCACGGCTTACAAATTTACTATATATAAAGCGAGACGATATATATATATACATAAAATATCTGTACCAATTTTACGACACCACGGCATCAACTTTAACACGACTTTCCGAAAAAAACCCCGTAAAAGATATACAACTGAAACTTTTTTGACTGGGTAAAAATGCTTTTAATGGCCTTCAAATCAGCATGAAAAAATAAAAAATTGACCAAGAAATAGGAGTTTTAGAGCCCAAAATTTGGACCCCAAGTGGTGTCAAAAACGCGAATTAAATAGGTAATAATTATTTTAGTCTCTTGAGTCTTGACACCACTTTAGGGTTTTGACGGGTTCCTGCTAGTTGTAATAAAGCTTATTCATTATTAAATGGGATCGGAAAGCGAGCGACCGATTTCATTCTCGGTTTCAATTTGCATTAGCGACGGTTCCTCAAATTAATATCATTTCCTTTTGTTTGGAAAAGAGAGACACTGGCAGCGGTACACTCTACCCATGATTATGGGTTTTGGCAAATATCATTCATTTTGATTATAATGTCAGAATAATTTACACAGTCGAAACTTATTAATAAGGAGGTAATTTCCGATTTCGAAATTCTGCCTTTGAAAACGTTTCCCTTTTGTTTTTGGTAGGTATATTTGTCGTAACGACGAATATGGCACTTTTTACTCATTCAAGTTGGCATTAAAATTCATATATAATGCAATTTAAATATCGTGGAAAGCAAAAAAAAATTCGAAATCACGAATGGGCAAAATTTTCACCTTTCGCACGTGCAATCTTTGAGCGGACGTTGCATGCGCATCAATATTGAACACCGTAAATTTTTGCATAGTGGTATTAATATATAGTTTGATAAGCATGAAAAGTTTCAGAAGATTTCAAAAAGAACTTGGATCACAAGGGACTCCAAAATTGATAAAAAATCGTGAAAATCAAAATTTTTTAGTGATTTTAAACTATTTAAAAACAATTTGGGCTGTCCCCCGTGTGCAAATTTTTGATTTTTAACTTTAAAACTAGCCTATAACACAATTTACAACCTTTAAGAAGCAAAATTGAGCTCCCCAACCCAAGGATGGCCAACACCAGAGAAACTAATTCACAACTTTTGTGTTTTTTATAAAATTATTCTTTAAAAAGCACTAACTTCAATAGCAAATATCTTTATGAAGGAGCAAAGGGAGGAACTTTCCGTGATTTTCGGAATGCTTGAACAATTATCTAAGATGAAAATGTCCCCAGATTTTGAATATAATTACTCCTTAATGGTGTAAATCGATTTGAAAATGATTACTTTGTCAAAAATCAAGTTTTAAAACATAATTTGATGACGTCATCAAGTGTGAAAGATGACGTTAATTATTTTTCAATACAATGTAAACTAAAGTTTTTAAAAGATTATCTTTTTAAAACCTGTGGTTCGAGATGACTGTATCGTTTATACTTTTGGATCTACGGACACTTAAATGTAGGCTACAATTGACTGCCAAAGCGTCTATAACATCATATACATCATTCACGGCTTACGAATTGTAATAATTTTCGATTGATAGGTACATTCAATCAGATGCTGTAAAAAATCTTTGGGTTGCGTTCGGGTCGATACCTAGTATTTCGGGGTAAGGGTGGTAGTTATACTTATTGAATTAGCTGAAGTTTATGAATCTTTATTGCGAGTACAGCTGCCTTTGGGTAGTTCTTTCTAATCTATTACATTGTAAATGAATGGGAAAAGGCGAAGCGACCGATTTCATTTCGGTATCATTTTGCATTTGAGAACGGTCAATCAAATATAATATCATTTCCATTTGTTTGGGAAAGAGAGACACTGGCAGCGGTCCACTTCTACCCATGATTATGGGTTTTGGTCAAATATCATCTCTTTTTGATTATAATGTCAGGGTACTTTATAAAGTCGAAATATAACTGATATCTTCATTTTAATAAGGAGGAAGTTACAACAGATTCGAAATTTTTTCCTATTAAAAACATTTCCTATTTGTGTTAGTGTAAAGCATAATCGGTCGATCACTGGACCTGAAATATGCCACTTAATACTCTATCATGTTTGCCATTAAATTCATTTCATAATGACATTAAACTGTCGTGGCAAAGGCAGAATTTGTTGGAATCACGAATGAGCAAAATTCCTCTACCTTTCGCACGTGCAAACTTTGGCGGACGTTGCTGCGCATCCAATATTGAATCGCCTGAACATTCTGCATGTTATTGTGTTATATTATAGCCTTGAAAAAGCAGCAAAGTTTCAACGTATTTCAAGAAGAACTGTAATCACAACGGACCTCTAACAGTTGACAGAAAATGACGAAAAACAGAAAATTTTCAGTGTATTTTAGCAATTTTCTTTCATATCAATTTGGGCGTTTGTCCCCTAACGTGTGCAACTTTTCGATTTACAACTTAAAACTAAGCCTAATGCACAATTTATACCTATAGGAAGCAGAACTGAGCTCCACAACCAAGGCATGGCCCAACACCAGAGAATACTAAATCGCAAAATTGACGTTTTTATAAAATAATTCTTCAAAAAAGCACAAACTTCAATGACGAATATCTTTATGAAGGAGCAAGCTAGAAAAACTTTCCGGTAGAATTTCAGAATGCTTGAACAATTATCTACGGAAAAAATTCCTCAGATTTAGGTGAATACAAATACTTTTTATGTGAAAAACATTTTTTAAAAAGTTATTACTTACTTTTAGTCAACAATCAAGTTTTAAAAACAGTTAACTCCCTTGATGACGTCATCAAGGGGTGTTTTCATGAGTCAAATAATTTGTTTATACAATGTACACTAAGTGTAAACAATTATTTCAAGACCATGACTGGAAATGGCTGTATCTTTATACTTTCGAATCTATGGACACTTAAATACAGCCTACAATTGACAGCAAAGCGTCCTTAATCCCAGAATATATATATATGAATAAATATAGATAATCACGACAATTGTCGTAAAACAGGTTCTAAAAACCCACATCCCGATAATCCTGAAACCTGAAACTTTTTTTAGCAGGCGATTTGGGACAACGACGTCTAGACCCATGTAAAAATCAGGATCTCTAACTCGAATTTTAACAGGTGTTTTTAAGGCACCGGAATATGGAGATTTGGTATTTTTTACCGAATTTCGAGTAAAACATGCCTGGCGAGTATTTTTATGCAAATTTCTTAAAAATCTCAACATAACTATTCTAATTCCTGTCATCTTTTGACAATCACATAAGAATGTTTTTTGAACTAAAAATAAAATCTGCTGAACGACTTCCGATGAGTCTTAATGCCTGAAAAACTCCTGCCGGAGGCGGCGGGCCTTTCGGCCGCCGCCTCCGGCCCGGAGTGCACGCTTCGCGTGCACGAAAGAGGCTTGTAACTGTACCAAAGGGGGTATAATAGTTAAGGGGGGTATAATAGTAAAGGGGTTTGTAGGGTACATAGTATACCCACAATAAATGCACCGGTCGTCTTGCCAGCACTTGATATATATATATCCTTCACGCAACAATCTGTTGTAAAACAGGGATCCCAAAAACCCACTTCACGATAACTCCTGAAACAATCAAATTATTTTTACAGTCGATTTGGACAAGGTACTAGACGCCCTGCAAAGTTTTCAGATCTCTAACCTCAATTTTAACATGGTTTTTTTAGGCACCTGAATATGGGATTATGGGTTTTTTACCTAATTTTTCGTATAACATGCGGCGCGTATTTAGCGCAAATTTCCTTAAAAAAAACCTCCATATAACTATTTCTTAATTCCTGTCCATCTTTTAACATTGAATTAGAATGTTTTTTGAACTTAAAGTTTGTAAGCGTGAAGCAACTACTGGGTCGCCGCGCTGCGCATCCTAAATGCTTCTCGCAACCCCGTAACAGATCGGCGAGATGCGAAGATTGACCATATCGTGAATTACAAACTTAAATGTAAACCTGCGGACCAACTTCCCGATGAGTCCTTAAATGCCTGGAAAACAATAAAGGGGATTTAATTAGTATAGGGGGTAAATGGTATTGTGAATATAACAGCAACCGCAAACGGTCATGCTTGCCAGCAATGTGATTTTGTAATACACTACCATTGAGCTTGTCTAATTTTTGTCCTCATGTTTGTACAAAATTTTTGTCCCTTTTTGTCCCTTTTGTCCCTAGTATTATTCATTTTTTGTCCACAAAACACTGTCCTTCACAAAAAAAATTTAAAAAACGACAAAACAAAATGGCAAAAATGGACAAAATAACCCCCCCCCCCCCCCCCCCCCCCCCCCACCCCTCATAAGTGTCATCTATTTGCTATTTGAACACTTTCAAATTTCAGATTCTAAGTATACTAATAAAAGCTACGATGACGATATCAATACTATTTATTTTCAGTACCACTCCTACAAATATCGAGTTTTAGGCTGAAGGTTTACTTCACGTGAAACCTATTAAGGCTAGAAAAGCAAAACGTTTATATGGAGATTAGACCAGTTGGAAATAGAAAACTTGTTTTGAATACTTTGTTCGGATTGGACGAGGAAGATCTCCATTTGATTTTTTATTTATGAAGACAAAAAAACAAATCGATGTAATTAAAGTGATAAAATGTTTTACCATTTCCTAAAAAAGAATTGTCGTCAAGACTTGATCCCACATCAAACCTTTTTAGTGGTCCTCTTGAAAAGTTGTCATCTTTTTGAAGTTACCACAACTGGAAAAGAAAATTGTCAAATAAAAACCATAACAATGTGCTCCAAACTTTAGAAGAAATACTACTGAGGAAGATGGCATATCAGTTTTATTAACAACTTCCTGAAGAACTAACCCAGTCCATGATGGAACAGTAAGTCCCCACGGTGAATGTAAAGAGGCCTCTGTGTAGCACCAGGCTTTTCTTCCGACCCCTCCTTGAATCCTAGGAACGGAAATTGACCAATCTTGTGGTCCAAAAATCTTTGTTTGTTAAAATAACCTGGACAAAATAACAACCATAATTTTCACATTAAATAACCCGTTAAAAACGAATGAAACAAACCTGCATTTTGTTGTGGTCGCCTACGTCATTTATAACCTGATGGTGTGGGTATGTCCTTGCTCCATTCTGACACTTTACCAGAGAGTCAGTAGTGGACACAGACCCAGATACTCTTCTCCCTTGGAGTACCCCAAAACTCCCTCTTCCCAAACTGCAGGTTATAGATTTTGTTATTTGAATTGATCTAAAACCATGTTTCCAACATCAAATAGGGTGAGAATCCCTGCCACGTTTTGGTCAGCTTCGCCGGCTCTTGTCCTTTCCTCGAGGGAGCATTAAGTGTCTACAGAAAAACGACAAATCCTAGCGAAGTCCATACCGACCACATCTTCCAATCATAGGTGGTGCAGGGTCAGCTGGTTACTGAACGGATTGCCTGGAAAAAGCATAGTCCTGTCATTCTAAAGTTTAACCATAGAGTGGTCAGGCGGCGCTGTTACGCTCACGGCTGTTCTTGAGCCAACACCCACGGGCCCACAGAAGTGTAGCCCTGTCGGTGGTGCACCCCAGATAAACGGACAGTGTCTTCCCTTCTTTTCTTCTGGACATTGAATTGTTGCTGGGAGTCAGCAGGCAACAGTGGCACCATAATTTCATATTCATGTTTTCTTTCCCCCCTTCGCCTACACTACACAGTTATTACTCACTCATCACTCACATGCCGCCTTAGGGCCGCTACCATTTGAGGGGATCTAACAATCGAACCAAACTGCCAGCCGAAGGGCCCTACCCGTTAGAGGGTACAAACAATCAGACAAACTGCCAGCTATTGGAGAATATAGCACTTAGATTATTACCACAAACTTAAAATTAGCAATAATTTACGTGAAACAAAGAAATTGCCAAATTGCGACAAAAAAGGGTCTACTCAAAATTTCAAATATCGCATGTAAATTCGTTAAGCAGCACTTTAGTATAGCGCGGAAATTGAGCCGCGCAAAGACAAAGCTATAACACAAAAACAAACAAAGATATATGGGTGAATTCCATCAAGGCTCAGGCATGCCGGGTAGGTTCCTGACAGCCCACTAAGAATGACAGGGGGGTCAGCCTGTTCTACAATCGATACCCGGGAGAACATCTAGGCATGGTGGTTTTCTCCCCGTGAACGAGCATTATGACAGTTTCCCTAACGGGAAACGTCGCTCACCAGGCTTATTACCTCTGGACGGGGCGGGATCACTAGCCCATGCCAAGTGACCCAAACCACTGCACCTACAACCAGAGAACCCCAATATAACTTAGTCACTAATGACGGACGAAAGCCTCCCAATAGGGAAGGTAAAGTGGTGCCCCAACATAAAACAACAAAAAAACAATCATAATAAATGCCAGCACACAATTTGCACAATTTTTAAATTTGGTGATATATGCATAAGTGAATCAAGCAACAAAAAATATTGGAAATAATTTCGTCCCCAATCTCTGTAACTACAACACTTGGGACAGTACCTGGACCAGTCCTTGGGTTCCATATCTCCTGAAATGAAGATAGGGACGTTTACTGTGACTCCCGAAGTATCTACAACAAAATTTGTGTCCCGGTTGTAAAGTCAGGCATCTGGTCACATCGTCCCTAGTCAGACACACTAACTAAAATTCCGCACATGTGGGCTCTACCCTTATAGTCGTGTCCCGGAACCAGTGACAAATCCGTTGGTTTTATGACCGGTGCTTGCACTGAATATTCCGAGGGGGTGAGGTGGGCGGGTAGGGAGATTTTCTGTGTTACTGGAAACTCATGAAACTTTGGCGTTAGTGGACCTACAATACAATTACAGTAACCCCCGTATATACCGCGGACCCCGATTTATCGCGGACCCCCGATTTACCGCGGATGTGTTCCTTTCCTTCCCCAAACTCCGCGGTAAATCGGTTTTACTGTAGAACAATTTAACATTCAAAAAACATTAATTCTTGGAAAAATCTGAAATCACTGAAATCTATTTCAAAAGGTTATAATTAAATTAGGATTACTGTACATCATCACCAAAGAAGAATTAATCATAAAAACTCAAAAAACTCGCCTCAATACGTCTGCCTTCGGATATAGCTGTCCCACTACCACTTTTTAACCTCCAAATGGCCGTCTCTTTCAGTTTCCTTCAAGTCCAACATCAGCTGTTTTCAAGTTTCTCTCCGTCAATTGTTTACCCACCAGCATAGTCCTGCTAAAATATAGCTAAGTTATTGAGATCGGCATAGTTCATACTATTTCACGATTCAGAAAGCCCCCAACCGCGAATTAATGAAAATTAGGTGGCCACTATCTAAATGTCGCGGAGGGCAACCTAAAAGAACATTGCTTGACCCCCACCTGCCCCACCGCATGATCATGAAGGTTCATTCCAGAAAACAAGTGCTTACCCTCCTCCTGCCCCACCACCTGGATCAGGATGTTCATGTACAGAAAAAACAGTGGCTTGACCCTCCCTGCCCCACCACATGGATTACGGAGGTCACACCACA
>NW_026971866.1:0-26472 GCF_026151205.1 Bolinopsis microptera | reverse complement strand
TTTGTCCATTTTGTCCGCTCTATTTTTTGTCCGTTCTGAAAATATAGGGTACCGAACGGACAAAAAACATGACCCCCCTATAACAGCAAAAATTGAACATTTTATTTAGCAATTTAGGTGTCCATTAATGTCCGCTAATGTCCGTCTATGTCCGCCAATGTCCGCCTATGTCCGTCTATGTCCGCCTATGTCCGCCTATGTCCGCCTATGTCCGCCTATGTCCGCCTATGTCCTGTCCTTTTTGGATTCTATGAGACAAGCGGACATAGACGGACGTGACACCCCCCCCATTAGTGCCCTCCAAAGGGAGCCGTAAGTTTTCGTTGTTTTGTTGGCTGTGAAAGCTGGCTGAGCTGTCAACTTTTGTAGCTGCGCTGTCTTTATATATTTGCTGATAGATTCGCTGATACCTAAATATGTCTGGTGCAACTGCTGCTGCAGCTGCAAAGAAGTTGAAACTGCCTTCAAAACGAAGAGATTCTAACACTTTGGACAGCCTCCCATCCAAGAAAAAATCGAAACCAGTAGCTGGAACACCTGATGCCTCTGCATCCCTTCCTGCTGATGATTCATGTCCCATTGAATCCTCCACCACTCAGCAACTCCCCAAACTTAAGAATTCACATAGAAACAAGGACGCCTGTCCCTGTAATAAATATACTAATGAAACCGCGCGCATTCAGCGTAAGGCTTTTCGTTTTTGATTTTACAAATGACAAAGCAACTCTTAATGATTATTAATGGAATTATCAGATATTTATAATTCAATATGTATTGATTCTTCTGTGGAAAATAAAAATTGTATTTTACTTAAATTGTATTTTACTTAACACAAGGGAGGGAGCTCTTGCTAAAGGGGGGGGGGGGGGGGGGAGGGTTCTCGTATCAAGGGATGTGAGACGTATGTGCCAAAGGCATGCAAGGGGAGTGAGCTGATCAAGTGTTCTTAGGTATATATAATGGAAGATAGATGGTAGTAGTATGAAGTATCGCATTCTATCCTAGTTCCTCAATGGTTTCAGAGGATGTCAACAGGTGCTTGATTCTGACGGATTAAAAAATAAAAAAAGAAAAAAAAGAAAAAAGGAAGCAACTCACGGTATCACTATCATAAGAGACATGTTTCATCATTTACCGGAGTTGCAACCAAATATACACAATAAATATATTACATATTTGTGCTCTGCTTTAGCATCACTTGACTATTTAAAAAAAATTGTTTGTTCAGGCCATGACCTTATAGTCAGCCAGTTGGCCATTGCTATATTATGTGTATATTGTTTGAATATTCTTTCTTTACAAAAAATATACACAATAAGGTTTGGTACTTTATCCGTACCTCCCCTTTCATAGAAATAATAGCAAAAATATACACCTATCTTTAAAAGATCAACATCTGATATAAAACATTCGATCAACCAAAATTAAAACAATTTTCCTGTTAATAATATAACGGCACTCATAAGAGGTCATACTAGGTATAAGTCCAAATGCTGTGTCAGCAACCGTTTTTGTTACTTTCTTTTCTTCTAGACTCCTCACACCATGAACTGATACCACTATGCTTTTAAGGATTTAACGGATATATCTACAGCAGCAAGAAATCTGATGACAACGTCCTTTCCTCTGCTTGGCAATTGGATTACTGACGGGACATTTTATGTCGCTGATCGCTCTTAAGATATTTCCCCAATATATTTCATTCACGTACGTGCAGCCAAGCAGTTATAAAAAACAAATATCTTAAAAGTTTAAATAGCATTTAAAAACCCGAATTTTCAAATAACTGAATGTAATTAACAAATGATACTTAACGGGCAATACTCTTAAAATATTTGTTTCAAGACTGTCGACCATTAAAACTAGATGTTCGTTTTGGTTGTATCACGTCGTGACCCCCACTGTCGTTTCACTATAGTGTTAGAGTTTTTATGATACAAGGGGAGCCGCGCACTCGTGCGCGGCGGGTCATACAACGTATGACAACGTTTTGGTAGGCTATAGACCTATAAGAATGCAAGCGCTCGATTTTACTTGTAGGTTTTTAACCTACTAAGACGCGCGCCGAGTTGGACTTGACATATAATACGTTGCATGCCACTTTTCTCTTAACGGGTGATACTCTTAAAATATCTGTTCCATGTATTGGTCCAACTCTGCGCGCGTCCTGGTAGGTTGTAAACATACAACTTGTCTTTGATGTTTGTGATACAAACAAATATTTCATTACCTGGGGACCTCAGGCTATCATGTTCATTAACATATAGAGTAGAGATTCGGCGGAATGACAGGCTGAGCGCGGCCCAGTTAACGGGTGATACTCGTAAAATATCTGTTCCAACTCGGCGCGCGTCCTGGTAGGTTGTAAATGTAAAGTGTAAACCTACAAGCGGCCCAGTAAATATTTTACGAGTATCACCCGTTAAGATTTTACTTAAAACAAATAAATTGCAAGTCCATCTGTGCGGCATAATTAAAATTACATTTTATTTATATCGCCTACATCATACATAGCATAATAAACAAAAATTTAGTGGAACAAAGATTCGCATATATTATATTTGAATATGGTATACTATAAAATGCCTTGAGCATATAATGCCTCCAAACTGCCACAAAAAATCGGTTGAATAAAAATTGGTTATCGCGACGTGAGATACTGTTTGCTGTTGCATGCATGTAGTGTCACGTTCACGCCCGCCATTAAAATCGTTTTCTATGCTGAAATAAACGTACGTTGAACGCGCCAAATCATACTTTGCACACACTTTTATACGTCGCGCGTTCCAGAATATGCCGTAGTATTATCAGTTTTATATGAACATTAACCGGGTGTTCCCATTTTTACTAAAGTTCGAAGAGTTTAACTTAGAAAACCCCAGCTACATACTTCAATTTAAGAAGAACTTCAGAAGCCTAGAAATGAATGGTTTGAGAAGTCATAAAAGAACGACAATCAGTCTTGACCAATAGTTAGGCGAGAGAGCTAATACCCAATGCTGCATGGCTCCACCGGTATCTTGAATAGTAGACCAGTCACCACTGGCCTTTATTACTTATAATATGAACACAACAAGTTAGCCGAGCTGTACAGAAAACATGGCATTCTGATACTCAAAACTCGAAATATGGTTCTTAACCCAATATACCAGATTACAGGTCTTGAATTACCGCTTCTAATTTTTAGTAATACGTTCTTCAAGAGTCACGTGTCAAAGAGTCACGTGTCAAAGAGGATCGACTTTATCATATCATTGAATTTCAAATATTGACTTGAACAAAGGCGGGATATTAACGTTACGTTTTCCTTCTATCAACTACTAATTATTTCAGACACTCAGTCATGCTAAATCTTCTAAATCAACTGTTACATTCACTAGACCGCCAATATCCGTCTTTCGTCCGAAGTTGGACCTTTGTACTATTACTAACGATTTCGTTGAAACATTTACGACGGCTATAATAGATATTGGATAGTGATTAGCTGTATAATAGTAACTCATGTGTATGTTTGTTAGCTTGCACATTGGAATACACGATACAGTCATGATAAACACAGTGAATTACACTGTAAAAGTAGTTTAGCTCAGCCTGTTCATTTCAAGGGTCTTATGTTATGAACAGGGAAACGATCTGTACATTTCAGATTAGCGGATCTATACTAAAGATATCCCTATCGAGTTATCTTCAATACCCTCACTCGCGTTTACAATTTTACTATTACAATATCTTGGAATCTAGGTATGTGAAATATTGAGTGTGTAAGAACAGTCACGTACTGCTAATAAAGTTCACTGTCTATATTCCTACTTATCATTAGTTAAAGTAGCTTAGCAGTACACTATTATAAGGTAGACGTCTCTCTTTCTTAACATTCAAAGGATCTATACTATCTTATAATGTGCTGAGGTAAATAGGTTCCCGGTGTTCATTCGGCTGATACATGTGAGCTTGTTTTGACACGTGACCAATGCAGTTGGAGCAGTCAAAACTTAAGTTAACAACTTCGTAGAAAGACAAGTTATCTAGTACACATTAGTTCTGATCGGTAACCAACGAGTTCAACATAAAAGCTGGTATTCGTTGTTTGCCAAAGTAAACATTGTTTACATTCTAACCACAATAGTTTGCTGTATAGTTAAAGTAACCGGTTTAAAACAAGTGTACTTCATAATGTACACAGTACAAAGACACGGGCGAGTGCGTTAAGTAATGTAGTAATGTATACAAGTTATAACATGTAACAGATGCCGCTCAAGTGTAGAACTCCTTCGTTACGATCTTACTAACGAACGTAACTGTTGAAATAATTTATTGAAATGGAATAAAAAGAGAACGGAAAACTCCAAAACACCTGTTAGCGTTTTAAACTCAATTATATTTATCAACTATTCATAGTTTTGAGCAATATATTGAACATGGCGAGTGTATGATATAAGAAAACAAAAGTAAAACCGCGTTATTGCGCTCTGCCGTAAGCAGTTTTCTGAAAAAAGTGCTTAAAGACCATTTTTGAAAATTTGGATTTTTTTGTCTAACTTATGTTTTTGGGTCAAGAACTACCCCTGAGAACCATTGGATACATTCGCCGACCTCCTGAAAACCCCCCTTTTTGGAACCCCCTTAAACTCTTAAAATGCAAAAAATGGTAATTTTTCTGAGAAAAGTGCTTAACGACCATTTTTGAAAACGGATGCCGTTTATTTCAAGAATGATGCCATTTCGGGAACTTAAAATGGTTGCTGTTTTGTTGTTTTAGTTACCGATCTTACAGTCTAAAAAAACTGTGATATAAAGAGTGCTTTTAAAAGATTTCAAATAAAGTGATGATGCACCATGTTATTATTGTATAATACTCAATGTGTTTCATCTTCTTAAATCACAACTGTTCCTCTGCCGATTTAATACACGATACTCCATGTGTGTAATGTTACGTGTATGTTAGTACTAGAGGAGGAGTTACAAAAGCTGGACACCGAGTTACGATTCTTGAGAGAGTTCTCATTGGTTAGTTTGTGTCACGTGGTCTTGGGAGTTGTTGACAGATTTAGCGAATTTTGATGGCAAAATAAAGAGATTTTCTGAAAAGTAAGCTGCATTTTACTGCATTTATTTGGCGCACTAACTCAAGCGTTAAAAAGTGTTTTATATAGGGGGTGCTATTATAAGGGTGTATTGTGTGTGCGTGTGTGTGTGTGTATGTGCGTGTGTGTGTGTGTGTGTGTGTGTGTGTGTGTGTGTGTGTGTGTGTGTGTGTGTGATGTATTGTAGCTTTGTAGAAGTAAAACTCGGGGGATTCTTAGAGAAATTTATTCTATCAAAAGAAATCTGATGTCGCTGCAAACGGTATATATATCAGTTATGTTAAAAAGCAAATTGTGTTTATTAACAAATCTTTTGTATTCAGAATAGCATGCCTAATCAAAAACTATGCAGCCATAAATCAAACAGTTGTATTTCTCTCAATTAATGTGCGTACAAACTGCCATAAATTGAGAAACAATAGAAATTACAAATCATCGAATCCAGACAGCCTCAAGTGTCTTGTTTGTGTAGTCTGGGCATGTTTTCTATAATTTCGAGTTTCTTCTTTTAAATTCAGCTTTCATGATTTTATGAAAGCTAAAATTTTCCACCAAATCAATTAATCCGTGAAAGAAGGCGAGATAAAATGGTGGTGGTGATCACGAGTTCAATTTAAATCAATATTTTCAACATCTTAAAAACACGAATCTACATTCTACAATTACTTCTATAATATACTAATATATTATCATTATACAACTGATGCTAAAAATCATTAAAAATATCTTCATGTTATAATTCTGCCTTGGTAACAGCCCTATTAACAGCTTCAATTGACGAAAAGGCATAAAATCATCATCATCATCGACTTGAATTCTGTAAGCAATGTAGATAAAACTGCGTAATTTCAGCCCGAATAGGGCTAACGTTAAAATTCCAACTAGTGCGAATAGGAGGCCTAGATTTAATTAATTAATTACTAAAATTAACTTGTATTGTTTTTTGCCCCTCTTGATCGGTCTTCCAATTGGTTTCAGTTCAATTATTTAGTTACATCTTAGAAATATAGCACAGTTCTTAGGAAGCGAAGGTAGTACTTTAAGAAACATACATTAGTTATAAACTATCGTATCAGACTTTTAACAATATTTGCTCGGAAACGAAAATTTGACTAATATGATAAGGAGAGATAAGAGTAGAATTTAGGGGCATAAATTTCTGAAATGATTCCAAATTAAGAACATGCAAGAGAACAATCGAGTCTTCCGGCTGAGCCAAAACAACTCCTAAAACTGAAAGAAAATTTTTAAACATTCATCAAGATCAAAAATATCTGAAACCCTTGAATCTGTATACCCAAACACGTGCGAAATCATCAAAACTAAAATTTTAAAAATTATCAGCTATTAACAAATTTATTATATGTAACTTGGCTATTATTATCAAAGAGCTCGTTGTGCTTTTTCAACTCGATCTTACAACCAACACACCAAATCACGTGACGTGTTCAATGAGCATGGGCCGAGGGCTCGGATCTTCTTCTTGTGAAAGTAAAATATACAGAGTCTGATTTTATTCGTTAGGTCTCGTCGTATTGGCCTTCCATGGCAACGTTGAAATCGTCCAGTTGCCATTTCAGGGTTTCGAAAGAGGGCCTCTGACTCGCTTCCTGCTTCCAGCAGTCCTTCATAATGGAGTAGTAGTCGTCAGGGCAACCAGTATGCTGTGGCATGCGGTAACCTGGGCAAAATATTATGTAAGGTTAAGATATCTAGAGGAACTGGAGGTGCATATTTGACAGTTATTTAGGGTATCAAATATCTGTTTTGTATTCTTTTAAATAGTGCTGTATAAGAATTCCAAATCAGGCTATATGACGGATACGATATATGACGGATACGAATTGGGTAATATCGTTTGAAAACATTAATAAATAGTTTTAAATATGGCACCTTTTGAGGAATAACACTTCCATTATTACATAAAACTCTGTGTTACTGTATAAATAATTAAAAAGGCTAATTATTAATTAATCGAACGAACCTCCTTCTATTTTCTCAAGGACTTCCTGTCCTCGCATTCCAGGATACGGAACTTTTCCAAGGGTTATTATCTCGTACATTAGAATTCCAAACGACCACACGTCACTTTTTATCGTATATCTGCGGGGGTGCAATTAGATTAACCATATGGTCAATTAATCGAAGAGAATGTATATTACTGCATAGTTTTTTCTAGAGCGAATCTAGGTATAGAGAGAATCTATAGTATTAATAACAATAAATAAAAATTGAGACCCTGCCTACACTACAGAACAGCTGGTACGACTAATGTAGCCTCGAGGCTGGGTGTTTGTACGAGGAGTACCTCACTACCTCACACCAGTTCTTCAAATCATTCTCTAATTGTTTGCATGCCTCACACACATTCTACACTAATTCCATAAACATCCACATTTTTCTCATGCACCTTCTCCGGTGTCTAAATCACGCAAGCAGAAGGTCTCTCAGATAATGTTTACCTGTGATCACCTTTTAGCAAAAGTAACGCTCATGTGGCAGGTGTGCAGCAGGTGTGCGCAGCAGTGTGTGCAGCAGTGTGTGTTACAATTACCTATAATGCTAGTAAGCTACGTATTATGTTCCCTTAATATTCATCATGATCTGTTAGTAGGCACATAACAGAGCAGCTCAAGAAACCACTTTGAGTACAAAGTAATTACAACATCACAATATATACACATCTACACTACAGGAGCTGAAACAGTCATTATCTAGTCGTTATCTACTTAATTACACACGTGCATTGTTATGTCGCGCGCGCATTGAGCACGAGGAATAGGCTCACTCTCCAATCTTACACACTTATAATGAGTCTTATACTATAGTCTATCATATAGTCTATACCGTACTTATAAATAGTTAACTGAACATTTGTAGATACTAATAAAGTGAAGATTGGCTCTCATGAATCTAACAACATGATTATCATGAACTGCCGAATGACGAATTAGAGTCCCTCACTACTCAATAACATATTCAATAATCATCCTAATAGCGGACTAATTACAGAATAATTGTGCTAATTATAAACTAATTACACAGCTTCTCCCTCAGAACACCCTTATATAAAGCGTGTTTGGAGAGTTAGAGAGTGTAGTAGTAGAGAGCACCTACAATATAATATATATTCTAGTACAATAACCTTTACACAGACACAAGGTACACATGTTACACTGCAGTTGTATTACGTGAGGAAGTGTGAACTTGTATCCTGTGATTCTCTGACCACTGTTTTCTGGATCTACACTGTGCTGTGTGAAGTGAAATGTGTCTGTGATTATTATTATTATATTGGGTCTGTAACTTTATTGTGGGTCTGTAATGCTAGATTGAGATTTAGAGGTCAAAAAGAATGTGAGGAATCCATTTTATGTTATGTGCCGTGGAGTTTGGGAAATTTTAGTTATGAAGATTGAAGATGCCATATATAATATAGTGGTTTTCAATACAGGTCATGAACGTATTGTACATTATGTAATGTGCGCAAAGTGTGTAATACATACTCATTGAAATGTTGTACTTTGTTCAGAACGCTCGCGCTTGTGTCTTAACTCTTAATAACTACTAGAACTGTAAGGCGAGGTAGAGAGTGCCAACTCTGCAGTCTGTGTACATCTTTAGTTGCTTCTGTCACGTGATTGGTCGAGAGGTGTCCTCCTGTCGAGTGATTGGTCGAGAGTTGTCACAACTCAATACACTTCAGCAGAAACTCTTTAGCTATAGTTGTCAGTTGATTTTGTCAAGAAGGGCCACACCTAGGCTCTACCCAAATGTAAGATGACAGAGTTCAATAAGCTAACAGTTAGTAATAGCAGTGTATTATATAATACAGTAGCTGTCCTACTTCTAAACCATTTTTGAGATTTAATTCAAATTGAAATTTGAGTACTTTTCCTCAGAAAAACAGTCGCCGTACATTCTACAGCAGTCAGCAGTGTTATACTGCAGTTGAATAACAAATCGCAGATGGCTTGGCAAAAATGTGAACTGTAAATCTCATAATAAACTAAGCCTTGTGAATTTTATTTAGTTCCGAGCTCGTAACCCCTTATTTTCTAGACCATTTCTGGTTCTCATATTCCTGCCTCTTCGCTTATGGGCAGAGGATAATTATTCTCCAGAATTAATGCCCGTGCTAGCAATAAACACTCCCCAGGGGACCCGGCACGTGTGACGTGACTATTACACAACATCTGTTATTAGTCCCCTTTTTGTTGCAGGCTGCAGTAGTTACACGTAAGAAATGTGAGCATCGCCTCCCCACAATTATATAAAGTGGACACACAGGAATTACGAGGGTACTGCAATGAGGGGAAGCAAATAATGTTCACTTAATACGCCACACCATGAGGTTGGAATTAACAGCATACTTACTTTGAAACTTGACATAACAGTGCTAAGTACAGCTTCTGCAGAGAAAGGTCGCAACCATTGGAACCCCCCCTAATCTGCTTGCTGTGTGGACTGTGGCTGTCAATGCTTTGTAACGAGTCAATGTTTTCTAATTAGTCAGTACTTAGTGATTATTTGGTGACCTGGACTGATGGGGATTTTTACGATTTTTACGATCAAACAAACATTTTTTTATACGTGGATCATACGTGATATTTTTAACCAGATAGGTTTATCATACTTTACAAGCTGTAGTCTGTACCAGAGTTACAATATCTAAGTTTAAATGATTGTTCAAACTAGATGCACTCGGATGTAACTCGAACCAGCCGCATTATGAACTTTAAAACACAATAACTGCAATCACATGATTCTGTTCCATGGAATTTAACAATGTGAGGTCTTAATTAACTTACCACGACAATCTTATGTAACCTAATAATACGCACAACGTCATGGATCAAGATCGAAACTCAAAAGCGAAAACTAGATTTTATCAACCAATCTAGTCAGACCTTTACATAATTAAATTACACGAAGTTACATTATGATACCGTAATTACTCGGTCCGACCATCAGAGATTTAGCTGCCATGATAATGTAACTTAGGGTTGGTCCAAGAAATCACGTACACAAGAAACATTTCATTATTGAAGTTAATTTTAGCAGTGATACACACAGAACAGTGCAGCGTTTCCCCACGTTTAGCAGAGTTTCCCCACAACTTGAAAGGTAAAACTCACACAACATGATGGATCGCATTTCCTGTCTACAAACGGGCCCGTGTGCGTAAGTTATGTAATATGTACCCGAAGTGTGTAGCTCGGGATGTGAATGTTATGCCGGATAATGAACTCCGACTAATATCTTAGCATTTTCCTGTGTTTATGTAATTACACACATACTACACATACTTGGGGGGTATTTACATAGTTGCAGTTCTCTCACCTGCCACTCCTATGAAGAACCCACGTACAGGTACCGAGTTTAGTAGAAGGATTATAACAAAACATCATTAGTCTTACAACTGTAAAATTAGCTTTTTCTTCTCTTGTAATACTGATGTTTTCTAGAGAAAAAGCTAATTCATCCTTATTAAACTAAAAACATTTATACACTTTACCATTGAGGCAAATGCCACCTCATCGCGGGACTACTACTATACTACTACTACTATACTACAACTTACTACTACTATTCACGAAAACAAAAGTTTCACTTACTTTTGGTAGAATGCAGCCTCAGGGACTACTATACTACAACTTACTACTACTATTCACAAAAACAAAAGTTTCACTTACTTTTGGTAGAATGCAGCCTCAGGGACTACTATACAGTATACTACAACTTACTACTACTTTTCACGAAAACAAAAGTTCCACTTACTTTTGGTAGAATGCAGCCTCAGGAGCTGTCCACTTGATTGGGAACTTGGACTTCACGTCTGCCAGATAGATATCCTCTCTTGATAACCCAAAGTCAGCTATCTTACACAGGTGGTTCTCACCTACTAACACGTTCCTGGCTGCTAGATCTCGGTGAATAAAGTTCTGAAATAATGAACATGATAAATTGAAGTTTAATAACACTATTAAGACTTTAAAACTAATTTATGTTACGGGTAACATATGCTTGAAAATTAGGATATATGTTGAGGTCTGAGGAGAAAGAGCTGTTATTTTACACGCAGTCCAATGAATCACACTAAAAATTTGAATCATCCTAATTTTCTTTACATTCATTCATTTTTATCACAATTTGACATTCGATATGATCTAGATCCCCAGAACTTACATTACCATCTACACATTCTAAAGACAGTGTAATTTAATTAATAAATTAATTACACGCACAGTAATTACACTAGAATATCACAACTCACCTCAGCTTCGAGATAAGCCATACCGCTAGCACACTGGCCCGCCATGGTAATAAGTACACCCATGTTACCCTCTCGAATCAGACTGTTACCCTTTTTGTGGAGGTAATCTTGTAGGGAGCCGTTTATCATTAATTCTGTGATAATCCAAACTGGTTCCTGGAGAAATGATTATCAGGGGTGGGTCTAGGTATGTGCGGAATTTTAATTGCATGTAAAATAGATAACTTACATTTATAATTTATGTCATGATTTTATATAATATCGTGTGTGCATTGTGTAAAGGTGTTAGTTAAGTATGGTGCGTAGTACGATTTATGATATTGATTATTGATTATTGATCAAATGAAAAAACTATTGTAATTTAGTTTTAAATTTATATTAACGAACTTGTGGTGTAACGTACTACAACGAATGATGAACATGAAATATATTATGCAAATAACTTGGTTCACCACCAAGTCGTTACAATCATATTATTATTCGTATTATCAACAATCATAGGTATGAGAAGATGTTAAGGAAAGCTTAATCAGAAAAGTGAAGAGTCGGTATTTGATCGTATTTCAGTGACCTATAAATTCCCTTATCTTGGATACGAGCCAACAATATAGGTATTGAGCGAGATGAGTCATGAAGATTAGGGCCAGAGTTGCTATCGTAAAACTGTGACGTACACGGTACATGATGTTTCTAAAGAACGTACCATTTAAGGACTTTTACTTTTTTACTTTTACTAGGCAGGTTGCAAGGTGGTATACGGGTAGATGGGGCGGATACTGGTGATTTAATCCGAACAAGCACGATCAAACCATGTTTAACATTCCAGCTTGAGTCGGAATGTATCGAGGAGCGAGGAGCTACACATAATACTTTTTAGTCCTTGTAGGAATCTTGTAATTAGGATACAGGTTGACCCTTGTGTATGATTGGAATTGGATAAAGATATAAACATATTATATAATATACTATTATTATATATTATATCTTTATATATTCATTTAAATATTTACACGGACCTCTCTAGAGCAAATAGCCTTGAGCTGGAGCACATGGGGGTGCTTGAGTCGCTTCATTACATTAGCTTCCTCCAGAAACTTATCAGCGTCCATGGTGCCTTCTTTCATAGTCTTTACAGCCACTCTTACCGCGTTGTTCCATGTTCCCGCCCACACCTGAGAGTCGTTAATTAGTTATTTAACTAATTAATCAATTATCTAATTAATAAATTAATCGATGAATGAATTTGATTAAAAAATAGGAAAATTGAATTGATGTGCCTAAAGCACTAATAAATTAGACCTGTTATTAGTAATTATAAAAACTAAGAACACATTACTTGTGACGACTAATACTAGGCTCTCATGTCATCAAGGCGCAAAATGAAACCTTAGTAGGATAAAGGTGTCAAATAGTTAAGTTTACTATCACATGAAATTCACATTTAGTGAACTGCTGAGACCGTTTATGTTGGCCATGCATGTGTAACAAGTCTTCCCGCTTACAAATACAAACAGATGGGACACTTCAGAGTTCAGAGTACCCAGAGTAACACAACACCTCGCATTTCCTGGTAGAAGTAGAGCTCCCAAACTCACGGTAACACAAACATTAACACTCTCACATTTCTCAAGTAGAGCTCCCTAATCGTCTACCTCCTCTAAGCAGCCCTACTAAAAGTAGAGCTGAACAATAATAATTACACGCTATAATTACCTACTCCTGTCTTACTGTATTAAATGTATAATATTTATTAACCTCTCCGAAGCACCCCTGTCCCAGCCTCTCGTGGAGCTGGATAGTGCTCCTGTTAACTTCCCACACATCGTGTGCTAACCCGTCCGTCTCTGGGGTCTCTTGGTGTTTGGGACACACGTACGTCAGCTTTATTGACAACCCTGAAGGTGGAGATGATTTTAGGTTCTTGGATACGTATCGGATACGTATCGGATACGTATCAAATACTTTTCAAACCTTAAATATGTATCTGATAGATGGTAATTTTAGAGCGGGGAGTTTATTGTCTAAACTTGGATATTCTTTATTGTGGAACGCTTATCAATTTAGAGATTATGTTAACGAGAATTCAGGGTATTGAATATGCTCATTTTCAGTTTATCATTGAGAATATCGAGTTGTATAATTATTAAAGGTAGTATTGAATGTGAATGTCGCTGCTTTTAAGAAGACTGATATCTGACACCGAATTTCACAATAGGCGAGGAATTCTTTCAGGAGTAAGTCTACTTCAGCAGGAAACTGATGTGAAAAGCTGTTTCAGGTTTCAAATTTGGGAATGTTAAATGGGACAGTGCAGAAGTACACATTGAAGTACACATTGAATATTATATAATATGAGGTGCGATAATTAACTTAACATAAATATCTTGCCCGGAAATGTCCGTCACTTGCAGAAAAAATGTTTGAGATGAGTATTCAAAGAGAGAGAGAGATCCAGGAAGCTTGCTTACCATCAGAATTTATTATGGCCAAACAAAAACTATGCAGATTCCGGGCCCCACATTATATTGCCGTGCTAGAGAATAATAAATAGTATTCGCACTTAGCTATCACTGTATTATAAAATAACTCTAAAGAAGAGAGCTGAGGAGAGGAGTGACGTCACACGGAGAGTCCGGATCATGAATAGGCAGAATAAGCACCTGCTACTTATATGATAGCACACTGAGAGTGTGTGTGTGGGTAGAGCTGGGGGGGGGGGGGGGGCTCTCTTCAGTACATGCAAGTGATGCAGCTCGCTAATTACTTTGTTATTGAGTCTTTTAGGGTTGATTACGTTTGAGGAGTGGGCCGAGCAATAGAGTATCCTACACAGATGTTCGGAAATATGATACACTAAGAAGTGATATAATCAAACAGGATAACACCATGTTATTAAACAGCTTTTTAGTGCGTGATTACATTCCCCACATTGTCTAAAAATAGATGGAAATTGTAAGGAGCAATGTTAGGGGATCATTGAGCAAGTAGAGGAGAGCACCCTTTCTCACTCATGAGATAGAGCCACAACATGAGCCGGCAACTCCTTTAAAGTGAAATGTAGGACTGTAGGAATATGTAGGAATATTATTGATTATGTAAGGACGTTTGGTAATCTTACACGATACACCTAGCTTACTAATGCATCCCACATCTAACGTATCACATGAAGGGTGGTGTTGTAATCTGGTTACACAAATGTAAGTTATGTAAAGTGTTACCGAATACCGCGTGTGTTATAGAATAAGGAGCAGTCTAAAATGTTAATAAAAAGATGAAATTATTATTATAGCTGTTGGGGGCGTAGTTCTCCTACATTCTTACATTGTACACTCAGGACATTAAGTTTGCATACCTACCGTGAACCAGCTAAAATCATCTTGTAAGAATACGTGTCTTGCGGAGATTTGCTTTATGCTTGCAAATAAGTTGTCTAGCGTGTAGCGGAGGTACACGTTTAAATGATTTCATGTGAAAATGTAACTTCTAAAATTTTAAATTTTAAAACTTCCAAACTAAATGCCGGCGTTGATCTGTTAAATTCCATGCAGGAAAAATGAACATGCAGGAAGAATGAACGTTACCCTTGTTTTGTCGGTAGTAAGCAATAAGTTCGTGAACGTTAGGGAACTCAATCTTGTTACTGATGAACACCTCGCCTGTCTCTGACTTGGTTCTTATACAGAAGTGTTTTATCACGGCTGACCCAGCATCGTTGTTTTCTCCCCGAACAGACAGGGACAAGGTTCCAGGCCTAGTTTCACTCTCACGCACCAGGAACGAGCCCGGCTGGGTTTGCTTGAGATAGGCTTCACTGTCGCTTCGTTTAATTAGACCGAAATACCAGCTGAAAAAAAATAGTGGTCACTCACCACGGTTGTTTGAGTAGTAGTCAATGAGTTCTTGTACACTGTCAAAGTTGAAGTTCATAGAGATGAAGTACTGTCCAGTCTCGCGTCGGCGTATGTTATAATGTTTGATAAGTTGTCGGAGGTCGGTGGTTTGCGCGTTACGCAGAGACAGACTCAGAGTACCAGGTCTTGTCTCACTTTCTCTGACCAGGAAGGTTCCAGGCTCGGAGTTCTTCAAGCTCTCGTCTGCTTCTCGTCGTTTTATCAAGCCAAAGTACCATCTTGTGTGTTGTCAGTGTGTTTGTCAGTGTGTAAAGTGTAATTTGTAATATTTCGTCATTTGTAAAAGTTGCAACACACCCATTGTCCCATTAAGTAATAACAAGTACTGTTTTAATCGACACACTGTAGATCATTGTTAATTTTATTTACAAACTGATGACTACAAATAACAAAAAGACACGTGACACTGTCTGGAGTAAAACGTGACATTATCACGTGAGATAAGTGATTACTCACGCTTTAGCCTCGAGAGAGTGAACAGAAGCAACATAGTTAGAGGGGATGTAACCTTCCTCTCTAGTGCGGGTGTTTCTGGCTTTCCACCAGTCCGAGTTGCTCTTATCCAACACCACTAAGATATCATCCTGTAATGTTAATAATTAGTGTTAAATTAGTGTTAAAAATTACCAGTGTGGACTGTGGCCCAATGGGATGAAGGCAAATTTATCCAGTTAACATAAAGTTGTGAAAATGAGAATTGAACGATAGATGGAATTTCATTTCAATAGAAGCAGACATTATTATTGAAAACACGTTACAGATAATACAGAGCACCCACTAGATAATACTCCATAATAACTATGCACCAAATAACATTATTTTTACTCATTTACCTAGTGTGGTAAGCAAAGAAATGTTTAACTATGAATTAGCAACGACCTGGCTTGAAATATAACCTTGGCTCTCTATCAGCTGAAAATGAATAATTAAAACAGAAGACACATACCTTCTCAAAGCTAATATCAGAATTAGTCCTCTTTTGGTAAGCATATAGGGCTATAACAGATGTGTCCTCTTGTCCTGCAACAAAGAGATACATGGAGTTAATAAAATTCAGATTTATTGAGGGATACAGTGAAACGAGGACATTGAATGGGAACTGATGTTGTGAGCATACAGTTTACAGAAATTTGAATATTGAACTTTTTAGTGAAAATCAGGTTACATGTTGATTGTTATCTTATAATTAGACAATACAGTTTGTGTCGCATATACTTATAGTTATTAGTTATATATAAACTCCTAAAAGTACAGGATATAACAATCTTACCCAGGCTAGATTGTGGAGGGGGCGGCGGAGGTGGTCTCTCCGTCAGTCCATTGGACCCACCCTCTATTGCAGGCTTCTTTTGTTTGGGCTTAGATTCGATACATCCCATAGTATATTGTGTTGCACCTCTTCAAACCATAAAGCTAAAAGTGAAAGTTAAGTTTTAAATTCTATCCTTTTTTTATTGAAATCTTTCAAATCAATCAATTACATACAAATTTACACAATGAATGAACAACATTAAATCTTCTCCGATAAAATCAGATTTTCTAGGACAAAATGTATGTAATCAAAGGACCTGAGGGTCACCAAAACACAGATGTTGAGAGCAAAATGAACCTCCTGCACAAGTATGGGCCCACATTATTTACAATCAAATAATATAATAAAAAACAAAAGCTCCCTTCTTGATAATATCGAAGTGGGGGGGGGGGGGGGGGGGGTGACATGTCCGCCATGTCCTGTCCTTTTTGGATTCTATGAGACAACGGATGTGTTTTTTGGGATATTAGCGTACATTGACGGACATTGGCGGGCTCGGACAAACATTAGCAGACATCCATAAGCTGTCCACTTTTGTCCGCCAATGCAGTGGCGTAACGTTGCCTGTTGGCGCCCCACTGCTGAAAAAGCGTCCCCTTTTTGGCGCCCCTACCCTTTTGGTGCCCCTCCCTAACATTGGACAACTTTTAGGATACGCCGGTAAAATCTCTATAAAAAAGTGTGTTTCTAGATTAAAACGCGCAGTTTTGCTAGTACTGTGTTAATTTTTTCCAAATTGTCCCACATTCAAACGACGATTTGGCCCCTCCTCCGGCGGGGCCCTTTGTTACGCCACTGCGCCAATGTCCTGTCCTGTCCTGTCTTTTTTGGATTCTATGAGACAAGCGGACATAGATGGACGAGTCACCCCCCTTTAATTGAAAAAGAAAAATAACCAAAAGTTAAGTTTTATTTCTTGTTATTACACCACTCTGCAACCTACTGCAATATGTGATCTAAACCTTAGACTGATAAACACTCCCTATACCATGAATGTTCAAGGGATGTCTGCTGGGCGAAGGGCTGGACTGCAGTAGTTATCATTTGAAGCATTTTCTGAATCGTGGAAAGTGTCGAACAATACTGTGAGACCAGGTTGAAAGTAATGTTTCAAAAGTTGGAAGATGCATCTATGAAATATATGCATGAAATAACTTAAGATCAACCACCATTAGTTGGGATATTGCTGAACTTATATGATCGTCTTAATTAGAAAAAAAAGAAAAAAGAATGATAATAAGCATCACGCTTCATTTTCCTGTCAGATCTCGAATCTGGTAACTCGAAACTTGATCCATCAATCTCAGGGGGCCGGGTGTGTTTAAAAATTGGTTAGCGCTGTGGAATCTCCTGCGGGCAGCTCAGCCAATACAACAAAAAATATGCAATATTTCTGACCTTGAAATTAACTCTGCTAGTGTGAAAAGTGAATTACTTCAGCTCAATGTTTATAAAAGTTGTGGACCAGATGGAGTTTATTCTAAATTATTGAAAGCGTTGGCTGAGGATTTCAGATTTGTCAATGCAGTAACTGAATTATTTAAGGGATGTGCTGAAACTGGTGAATTGCCAAAAGTGTGGAATTAAATCAGCATCTGCTGTTGGATTGTTTAAGAAGGGGTCAAATAAAAGGCAGATCCTTTAAATAATCGACCAGTATCTCCGACTATTTTGTGTAATATTTTTGAACTACTTGAAAACTTTGGTATTACAGGAAATCTTTTGGCATTTCAGTTATTGAAGCACCTAACGGGAATTATCAATCATTGGAAATATAATTAAAAATACTTAAATGTAATGCCGTAATGGCCTGGCCTTTGCCAAACGCAAATTATATGTATAATTACAATTGCAATAATTTGACTTGCTGAGAACAGTGATGATGCAAAATGCAATGAAGCAAGACATTTTAAAACCTTTGTAATATATGCGATTTGAATTGTCGAAATTAAAATTTAATATCTTCGTAAATCCTGCGTGCATAACTTGTTTTGTTTTTACAAAAATCCACTTACCTGAGGACCCCAGGCTATTATGTTCATTATTATATTATTTTATATAACCGAATATAGATTTGGCGGAATGACAGGCTGAGCGCGGCCCAGTAAAAATCCACAACATAACAATTGTTGTTGAACATTCAAATTGTTGTACTTGATTAAAAATATTACAAGTAATCATCAACACACAACAGCTCGTTTGGTGTTGTAAATTTATAATCTACCCAGACGCTGCGCTTGACGGATGATACTCGTCCAGATTTTGTCGAAGTTGCCCGAGGCACGAAGCTTCAAAGTATCGTGCGCCGGGTCAGCACATTAATAATGGACAAAAACCGCGCGCGCAGAATTAAACTCGTCGACGGTCTATATTTAGACCTAAATATTTTAAAAGTATCACCCGTTAAGTCTGGCATATTGTTTATATAATAAATACAATAATTGTTTTTGTTTAGATTGTCGTCGCACCGCGCGCACACTATCCTGCCATGCATTATTTTTTGAAATGAAATGAGGTATTTATATCCCGCTCATATGATTAATGAACATTAATAATTTCTTAATTATCGCTTTTTTATTTATTGGTAAAAAGCAATCATTTGATTTTCCAATTCTTTTTTGAACAAAACGTTATTGGAGCGGGGATATATTTACTGGGCGGCGCTCAGCCTGTCATTTTACTGGGTGGCGCTCAGCCTGTCATTCCGCCGCGGAATCTCAATTCGGGATGAGCGAATTACGACTTCCATCGCCCTGAAAAAAAGTGCGAATGCTCATTGGATCTTAGAACGCACGTGACTTGTAGGTTTACAACCTACCAGGACGCGCGCCGAGTTGGACTCGTCGATGGTCCTAATATATGGAACATATATTTTACGAGTATCACCCGTTAACACGTGACAAGCATTCACGTGACCGTTCAGAACCAATTACAGCCACGGCCCACGCAAAAGATTAATAAGATTGATATTTTATTACATCAAAGAGAGGATTCAAAAAAGCTTTGTAAGTCTCAGTAATATATAATGAATAACGCAAGCAGTTCACCAACATCCAAGAATGGGACAGGACAATGAAACTTTACTGGGCGCCGCTCAGCATGTCATTCCGCCGAATCTTTTCGAACATAATACATAATAGCCTGGGGTCCCCAGGTAATGAATAACGCAAGCAGTTTACGAACAACCAAGAATGGGACAGGACAATGAAACTTAACATATTTTCTTGTAAAAGTAGTTTTTACTGGCTCACCCGAAATCAAATCAAATCAAAACACGATACAAATGAAACAAAAGATCATCAAAAATATTAGTAGAAAACATGTTTTTGCCCGTAAGAGCTTTAACTATACCGTAATGAGTTAATTTTGATAAAATAGATTTAACATTTAAATCAGGCTCATCAGCCCAGGTCTATGTTAATGGGATACATGCCATTTCGAAAACTTCATCTGGACGAAACACATATCTATTTTTTTAAATATCCTGTCATCACTCCTGGAGTAATGGATATTATATGTTTATTTCAATAAATTTGATAATCAATAAATTAGAATAGAATCTAGTCTTCTTTTTAGCTGACTCTTCTGCAACCTCTTCCTCTACATTCTCAACCTCATCATCAACTTCCTCATCTTCATCATCAACATCATCACCCCTGTCTTCATCGCTAGTGGTGTGTGCGAGATTTAGGTCCAGTTCATCAACAGGTATTAAAGTAAAATACAATTTTAAGTAAAATACAATTTTTATTTTCCACAGAAGAATCAATACATATTGAATTATAAATATCCGATAATTCCATTAATAATCATTAAAAGTTGCTTATTGTCATTTGTAAAATCAAAAACGAAAAGCCCTACGCTGAACGCGCGCGGCATTTTTTCTGCAGCTGCCTAGCTTCAAGCTTGTAGCCGCTAACATCAAAGCCGCCGCGCGCGCCCAGTGCTGGGGTGCATTCTCATTAACAATTAAACTTGGTCAAAGATATTTATATACAATTCCTAAATTAAATCAATAATCATGTTAATATGAGTATTCAACACTACTCGACAACAAATATTTGCCGGCCCATCAACGATTCAGTCGCCGAAACAAAAATCAAATGTTTGCTTATTCGTTTCGGGGACTGTTTGAACTCAGTACTATATCTATATAATCCGACTAATCACATTTTATAATGGTTAAAATACAAAGTAAAAAGATTTTCCTCGATGGGCCGGCATTCGCAACCGCGAAACGTTTTGAGTACGACAAACGATGACACCACCACCAGCCGTTAATTGATAAGTCCATGGGTGACGGGATAAAGTTAAAGTAAGATGTGTAATTTCATATTGCCTATCACCTATCACCTAAGTTACTTTGCATATACTGCTTCTAGTTACACGATAGCGATCTCAGTTCCCAATAACGTGTGACCCAACAGAGGGGATTGTGGAAGGACACGTACATTTTTCATTAACACGTGCCCTGATTACCCCCTCCGTTGAGCTACTATACGGGGAACGCTGACCGCCAGTCTGTTATGTAGTCAGATCGTTAATAAATTATACTTTAAAATTGGTTGCCGGGTGATGGTGTCAGTGAGAGACGTTAAGTTAGGTGAACATTGGTACAAAAATATAATAATCTAGCAGTTTATCTCAAAGTTAAAATCACTATTTGTTAAAGTATACAAACAGTTCTATTCAAAAGAACAAAGTCCGAGAGCAGAGAGAAGATTTGGAGACTATACACGCATATAGTAGAGGCTCTTACGGGCAAAAAGACGTGTTTTCTGCTACGAGTTTAGAGACCTAACCGCTAATTGGACACAATAGTATGATGTCTAAGGATCGATAATATGTTAAGAAGTATAAATTTGGCCTTATTAGTCACGTGCTATACCAATGCGCGTTTTAAACTTTGACAGTCTATTACTCTAAGGCAAATAAAGTAATTATATCCATATTTTGTCAGCAATAAGATCACATTATTTTCTATTTAGTGTGAAAATATGAGCTAGAACGGACATAATCTCGCTGAGTTATAGCTGTTTGAAATTTATGATGAACGCGCGGGTGCCAATTGATAACAACTAAATGCTTTTGCGCGTAGTGCGCGTCGAAAATTTGGCAAAAACGCTTGCGGAGTGACAATATTCAAACTTCGATTAAGTATATGAAGTGGGTACTTCTCGGAAAGGAAAAATTTAGGCAAACACGATGTGACTATTTTTGGGTTGATTTAATACAACTGCAAAAAATTATTCAAACTTAAAGCAAAAAAGTCAAAATTTTTACCACTTTTTTGGATTTTTACCTCAGAACAAATAGAGGGATTTGTTTTATTTTTATACAATCTTGTGCGGCTGTCTTTTAGCTATCTTTATGCAAGTTTTGCCGACATGCCAACAAAATTAACTTGCTCAAAATATCAAAAAACATGGTTTTTTGGCCTATTTTTGGCCCAAAAATCGGTTTTTTTGCAATTTTACCCCAGAACAATCAGTCCAATCATCTTGAAACCACTTTCAATCGATTCTACGGTCAAAAATACGTCTAGTAAGGTGTATCTGGGGTCCCTAACGTATCGAGCAGACAATGCCCGTAAGAGCCTCTACTAATATGTGGGGTTTAAATTTGGTATTAGTAATTTTAGGGTTCGACCGAAAATGTTGGTCGGTTGGTTAATAGGGAGCAGTCACTGTCATTAGAATTATCAGATTAGGAGCAACAATTAGAATCAAATTGGACATATTGTGTATTGTGTATTGTGAAATCAGTGAAACCTAGAATGGCGGTAAAATGCTAGGGCCTTGTTATGCGCGCTAACATACTAGCTGCTGAAAATAAAGAAGTATATGCATGATAATGTCGTTTGTCGGCAGCGCCTGCCGATACCTGGATTATATTGTGTTTAACTTAGAATTCAGTGAAATTTTTGTCATTCCATTCAGCACCATACCTGTTTTGGGCATTCATCAGTGACTTTTGTAATTTATTCTTAACAGAAGAACAAGAGGAATTAAAATTAAATGAGCCAATTTTACAAAACTCATTCCACAGCCACGCTGATTTATAGATGAATTGTTTAGTTGGAGAAGGTGTGATTAACATATTGTCTTTCCTATGAGATATATTGAACAAAGAGAACATTGAAATTGGTACTCTTGTCTTAATTATCTTTAAAAATTCCATTAGGCAACGTAGTCTATATAGGTTCTCTACAGCTAGTAATTTATGTTTTGCAAATAGAGGTTTGGTATTTCCACTCTCCCAATTTTCGGTAAAATTTTTGAAAAGGTTATCTACTCACGGCTTTATGGTTTTCTCTCGAGTCAGGGAATACTGCACGATAGCCAGTTTGGGTTCCGAAAGGGTCATTCAACATCACATGCACTCAACTACTCTATTCACCACATTCAGCAGTCACTCAAAGCCGGTAATCATGTTTTAGGAATCTTTATCGACCTAAGTAAAGCATTTGATACAATAGATCACTCAATACTTCTCAAAAAATTAAACACATACGGGATCAGAGGACGGGCACACAAACTCCTGGAAAGTTATCTTTCCGACCGTAAACAATATGTTGGTGTGCTCAATGAAATATCTGATACTCTACCTGTGCTTTTTGGAGTGCCACAAGGGAGCTGCTTAGGGCCCCTTCTGTTCTTAATTTACATAAACGATCTTACAAACTCTGAAAAGAACTCTAAATTTGTTCTATTTGCTGATGACACAAATATCTTCGTCGCTGCAAAAAGTAAAAACCTAGCATACAAAAAAGCCAATGAAGTCCTAAATTCCGTACACCGCTACATGCTTGCCAATAAACTTCACATAAACACTGGCAAGAGCTGTTACCTTGAATTCTCAAACTCTCGATCCAACAAAGATAAAGATACACCCTCTGATCAAGAAATCAATATCAATGGCATACCCTTGGAGAGAGTACATGAAACTAAATTCTTAGGTGTAACAATCGATGAAGACCTAAACTGGAACGCACATAGAAGGAAATTAGCAAAAAAACTAGCCAGCTGCTGTGGCATGCTAAATAGAATTAAAGATAACATTCCCACATCACTCCATAAAGATCTATATCACACTCTGTTTGAAAGCTATCTTGCATATGGTATAACTGTCTGGGGAGGGGCATCTAACAAAAAACTTGAACCTCTGTTCAAAGCACAGAAAATGTGTGCCCGCATAATGTTTGGAGATAAAGAAGCATACTTGGATAAATTTAAAACTAGTGCACGATGCAGACCCTACGGGGAGCAAATCCTGGGCAAGGAATTCTACAGAAAGGAGCATACAAAACCCCTCTTCAACACTCATGAAATCATGAATGTGCATAATCTGTACTTCTACCATTGTATTAATGACATCTTCAAGGTCTTGAAATATAGAACCCCTATATCACTATACTCCCTCTTTGAAACATCTGGCAGACTTGGCAAAGAGACACTCATTCTCACACCTAAACCATCAGACAGCTACATATACAGAGCAGGGACAATATGGAATACAGTACGACAAAATCTCATGCTAACTACATTCACCTGTTATAAGCCCAATCACCTCAAATCATCCATAAGAATCACCATCACTCACACTCAAAAGGAAGGAGAACCAAATGACTGGAACTTAGCTTTAAACAGCGTTCGACAAAATTCAAAAACTTTAAAATTGACCTTGCCTAGATTACTTAAGCTTGAAAAAGCGGTAGTATCTTAGCAAAATATAACTTGCAGCAGCCCCATACCTTGTCATGAACATAATATCGAAACTACCTCTGTGATCACATCTTTCTCTGGGTGCAAAATGAATATATATATAATAGGTTTATTAGTTTTATAGAAATTTAAAAGTTCTATAGAAATTTATTATATAAGGATTATAAACATTTTATTTGTGTGTTTTGTGTTATGCATTTTTATACCTATTTTAGAAGAGATTTTTATAGAATGTTAGAAGTGCAGTAGGGTCAGTTTCAGACGAATTAAGCATAAATGACATCACTGCCATGTCTGAAGTGGTTTGTAAATGGGCCATTGTAAGCCACAAGCGTTTTGGTCCCTCATTCCTGCCACTCAGCATTGCCTACTGTAAAGTAGAAATTTTTCTAAGATAATAGAGAAACTGACCTTGTCTCACTAAATTCAACCACTTACCATAATAAAAATACTAACAACCAAATAAAGTTTTTAAATAATTATATACAATCACCAAAAATATTTCCTCAAGTTTACTTCTAGCTAACTAGTTCGTGGTTTAAGCTCTTATTTTATTTATGATTAAAGGAATGTAAAATAAAACTTTTCGTTTCATTGAAAACTTTTCGTTTCATTGGTAGACTCCTTAACATAAAAATCGCAACCCAAACGTTGGGAGCCGAACGGTCTAACTCTAGCACATGTTTTGAATTTGTCTACATACCTTTTATGGTCTCCGAATAGAATTCTTATACATTTCTTCTGAGTAATAAATAGTGGTTTTAACTGGATATTAGGAATACCTCCCCACACAGAAATAGCAAAACCGAGATGTGATTCAAAGAGAGAATGGTAAATTTGTTTATATAGTGATTCTGGTAAGCATTTCTTAATACGGTAGATACGTCCACAAGCACTGCTTAGTTTTTTGTTAAGGGATTGTATGTGTGGTTTCCAACTTAATTTGTCATCAATAATTACTCCAAGGAATTTAGTTTGCTTTCTCATAATACCGTCCTCTGTGTCCTCTCACTGCAATCAAAACTGTTTTAAGTAGCTCAAATCGCAAACGACGTCTAAGATTTGCCATGATGAGGCTTTTGTCCTGGCTGGTCTTGGCTGCCAGAAGTGTTGTCACTCGTTTAAGGAACATGGTAGCCTGTGGGCCCATACCTCCGGTGGTCGAGAATACAAGGCCACTGCAGGTTCCTTTTTCGATCTGTACACAGCGGTCTCCATATTTTCTTTCTTTCTCTCTCTCATGCTTCTTGTACATCTTTGCTGGGGTGTTGTGGTTAGCGTTGGATTTGGCTCCGGGGTGTAAAACCCTGATATCAAAAAATGCCATCTCCATTGGTGACCACAGACCTCTAGCTGCAATGTCAAGCCTTGCCCCATCATCCAAACACATATCCTGCCATATTCTCATTTGGCGCCGGTTATATCTCCAAAGAAAGCACATCCAATTTGATATGTATGAAATATGTCTATAACTTGTTTGATTCTGCGCTAGGTTGACTTGTGTTGACCAGAATTGAACGGGGAATCAAATCATGAAGTTTGAAGGAAGTTACTGCAATGCGCTCAATTTGGGGAGTGTACTTTCGGTGGAGATATAACCTATTTAACACTTCAGCCCCAGTGGCAAATAGTCAGGCGTCCAGGAATTTAACACCTAGTCAAAATTTGTTGATAACCGGTAAAAAAAGATTCTTGTGGAAAAAATATTCACGTTAATTTAAAATTAAATCAAAATTGGTCGCTCTCAGGGCTAACGCGATGTTACATCATTTTATCGACTCGAAGTTCGAATCGAGCGCATTCCTAGATTCCATGACTATTTCTTACCTATAAGATTGCTTGACTATTTTTTGCGCATTCAGACACCAAAAAACGCGCAGAAAACGCGAGCTATCCATTCCTCCTTCCTCAACATCCCGGAATATGAAAAAATAGTCATGTAAAATAGTCATTTGAAATAGTCATGCAAAATTTCAGCTCTGATACGCTAAAATATCAAGTTAATCTTAAACAATCGACAATCTAATATGAATCCTCCCAATCCTCCCAGCCATATTAACTGGTGAACGGTGTAAATATAGAGCGGTATTTTAAAATGTAGCATTCAAAATTTTATGGATTCAAGTTGGCTCCTTTAGTCTAGATTCATTTAGAAAATTCTCGA
>NW_026971865.1:0-26699 GCF_026151205.1 Bolinopsis microptera | reverse complement strand
ATTTGTGCTGTGGGGGCCGGAAAATCCACTTTCTATGGTTTCTTGTTTAGCGTCAGAAAAATAGAAGCCTCTTGAAAGAGACATTATTTCAAAAGCTCCCTCTATATTTCTAAGAAAGGGATTTCCTATAAGGGAAATATCCCTTTTTCTTTAGGCTATTCCTTGCGGCGCTTCGATTGGTTGTTGGGGGTATTTTTTTATTTGAAAAAAGGGGCGGGCTTCGGTGGGAAACAATCCAACCCGGCTTTCTTAAAAAAAGGGCCAAATGTTGTCGTTTTGTTTTTGGATGTCCTTTAGGCGATTTATAAGGTCCCGTGTTGCATATGTGGTCACAAGTATTCCACCTCTCCTGTTAGTTTTTTTAACATCCCCCACAGGTGAAAGGGTGATAGTTGCGAATATATGAATTTTCGGGGTTTTGGTTGTAGTCCATGTTTTTTTTTTCAGGCTTTTGGGAAGGCAAAAAGATTTCAAGGGGGGGATTCTTTTTCCAACAAAGGGGTTTGGAATTGTGTCGGGTTTCCATGTGATTTTTTTTGGTCAGATCCATTTTGGGTTTTTTGGTTTGGATGGGTTCTTTTTGGTTTGGTTGTGTTCCATAGCCTTTCTTATGATGATTAGGTTGGGAGGGTGTCCGGGTTCCCAGCAGGCTTTTTTTTAAACGGATCAAAGGGGATTTTAAGTAGCCTATACTGTGTTAAGGTGTAATATTTATCGAATCTTTCAATTTTAAATTGAGGGGGGGTATCAATTCAAATCTATAAAATTAATTTTATAACCTTTTGCTTCTGGATTTAAATTACAATTTTATTTTTGTTCCATTTCATTGTTTCTATTGTTTTAATTTAATTTTAATTTTCCGATTTCGTGCCTCAATTCAGCAATTTGATCGTTCATTTTTTTAAGAAGGCTCTTCCTTTGACCCCACTTCCCCTGTATATTCCCATCGGTTCTCTGCTTCTAAATTCTACAACCGGTCATTTTTTTCCCACCTTTTCATCCTTTTCCATTTCATCGTTCTCCTTATTATCTCCCTTCATATGCATTTTCCGTTTTCCAAATGTCGCATCATTTGTTTTTCCCACGGTCAATTCCCCTCAATGGGCTCGCTCGTATATGTTATCAATGAGAACGAAATATCAAAACCCAGCAACGTTTGTTCCTCTCCAGTTTTCCTTGATTTTCTGGATATACAAATTAATCATTATCCTGTAACTGTGTTTAACATTCTAACTACGGCAAAGTAATATTTGAAAAAATTTTAAAAAGCACAATATTTTCGTAATAATAAAAACAACCACATCAATTTACACAGTTATTGTTGTTTTACTTCTGTCCTCAGAGGAATAGGTGGAAAAATCTATTTTTTGGTTGGGGGATTAAAGACATCGGCTGGGACTGAAAAAAAAGTAGTGGCGGGAAAAAAAAAGATTTTTTTTTTACAAATGAGCGAGGGCCACAGAGACCAGGAATATAAAATTTTTTCCATTTCGATTTTGTTTGACATGATTTCTTTGGGGGGGAAGGTTAAGAAATTACCACAATAATAACTAATTTTTAACCTGAATTCCTTGTGGGGGGGGTGTTTTTAACATATTTTGACTGCCAAAAGGCGTTCTTTCCTTATAATACCAAATTTCTATTTATTATAAATATTATTTTAATATGTACCCCACCGGTACAATCTGTTGTTAAAAACAAGGGAGGTGTTCCAGAAAAACCACTTTACCCGATTTCTCCTGGGTAAGCATTGGAAAATTTTTTTAAACAGTCGAATTTGGGGACCAAGGGTTCTTAGGGGGGACGCCTGGTCAAGGTGTTCAGATCCTCTATAACTCAATTTTAAAAACCAATGGGGTTTTAAGGGGACCTTAAATATGACGATTTTTTTGGAGTTTTTTCAACCTAATATTCGGTGAATTATACCATGCAGGGCGCCGTATTTTGCGCATATTTTCTTAAAAAAAACCTTTTCCACTAATATATCTATTTTTTTTGATTTCTTTTTAAACCATTGGGGGGAAATTAGTATTAATTATTTTTTTTACTTAAAATATAACCTGCTGGAAAAACTACTTTCGGATGAGTTACCATTTTTATTGCCTTGGGGAATAATATTAAAGGGGGATTTAATATGTATTTATTAGGGGGTAAATTTAGTATAGTATTGCCCAACGGTAACTGCATAATAGTAATTGTTGATCGGATGCAAATCTGTTTTTTCGTTTACCACTTATATGTGATTGCAAATTTGGATTACCGAGGAATGAAATCGGTCGGCATCGGCTTTTTTACCCATTCATTTCACGGGCGCTTACGGAATTGTAAATAAAGGCTTATTTTGAAATGGGGGAAAAGAAGAAATATTATAGCGGATTTGTTTGTATTCGAATTTTCGAATCAAATAACGTTTTTAATGTTTATTTTTAAAATTAATTAAGGGTGATGGGGTGGGGTAGGGTTTTTTCGAAAAAAATGGGGGGGACTTGGGACCGAAATAATGAAGGTATGGCTATTATAACAAAACCTATAATTGTCCGCTGATTTCCAGTTTTATAAAGGTGAGCCCGGGTGTGCCCCATTGCTCCTACGATCCTTTTCTAAAAATTGGGGGGGAACCTTTGCCAACGCGACCTTAGGGAGCCGCCAACGGTTGTTCTGTTGATTCACTGTACGGCAAAAAATTGGTACATTTCAAAACTGAGGGGTAACGTGAGATGACGCCCCAGGCCCCCCTAGGCGGCCCTTAAATTTACCCGGTTAAAACAACATTCAAACCACCCGTTTCGTTTTTTCGGCGTTTGGGATTTCTTTGAGTTAAATTGGTTGGTTTTTTTTTACTTATTATGTTATTAGTATTAATATACCTTTTCAGGGGCCTTTACACCTCTTTTTAACTTAAGAACCATTCAAGCGGGGGAGGGAGATGCCAGCCCTTTCCTGCTTTGATTATGGCGGGGACGATTTAATTACCAGAATAAATTAACCCGGGAAAGTTTTTTACAACGGAGGATTTTTATTATTTTACAAACTTTTTGAATTTTAAGAGGGTTGGCTAGTGATAAAGATGTTAATTTTTTTTACATATTATCTACAAGTGTAAACTTAAACCTCAAAACGAAGTCAATTTCATCTGCTCGTTTGGGGGGGGGGGGGACCCCACCTTCAAGCGGGCACATTTTCCAAGGGGGCCACTCTTAGGGGCGGCATTCCCCAAGGCGGCCACTCTCGCAACCCCCAACTCAATGCGGCATTTTTTTTCCAAGGGGGGCACAACTCCAAGCGGGCCATTCTCCCCAAGGCACTCTCGTTTCCAATCAAGCTGGGTAAATTTTCAAGGGCCACTTCTCGTCAAAACTTCCATAGCAAGAATTTGCAAGGCACCTTCAAAGGCGGCATTCCCAAGGCCACTCTCGCTTATAAACACTCCATAGCGGGCCCTTTCTTTTCCAAAAGGCACTCTCGTTGGCATTTTCAAAGCGGCTTTATCTCATTGGTTTCCCCCCTTCGTGGTTTCTTTTCATGCGGCATATCTCCTAGGAAACTTCCCTTTTTGTGGCACTCTTAGGTGGCAACTTCAAGCGGGCTTTATTCAAAGGGGCAACTTCTTAAAGGGGCCCACTCTTCGAGGTGTTTGTTTTGCCGATGTTGGTTGGCACACAATGAGTTGCCACGAGGGGAGTGTTTCACGAAATGTTGCCTTGTGAATTGCTGCTGGAGTGCACAGGAGTGCCACGAGGAGTTGGCCCCACGAAAAAATTGCCTTGGTGGAATATGGCCCGCTTGATAGGTGTTTTCCCCACGGAGTCTTGTGAGTTGGCTTTGATAAAAAGGGCCGTCTTGGAAATTTTGGCGCTAGAGTTGGCCACACGTAGGTGTGTGTGCCTTGAAACATTATTGCTTATTTAATGCCACGAAGAGTGGCCCTTGGGGTATTTTGCCGCCTTGGAGGTGGGGCTCCGAGGGAGTGTTTGCCATGTGGGGATGGGGCCGCTTGGGAGGTGGGACACGAATGGGGTGTTGTGACCTAGGGGGGAGGGGAGTGGGGTCTCGAGGGAGTTGCCAACGAGAGGTGCTCCCACGAAAGGAGTACCCCCCCTTCGGGGATGGATGTTTTGGCCCTCGAGCAGTGGCCCCACGAGGGAAATTGGTTACGGTGAATTTTGGCCACGCGGGGAACATGTTACCCACGGAGGAGGTTGCCACGGTTGGGGTGTTTCCCACGAGGAAGTTCCACGAGGAGTTCCCACGGCCGGAGGAGTGGGCCTTGCTTTAAAAAAGCCCGGCTAGGAGTGGGCCACCAAGGTTGTTTGGCCACAAGGAGTGCCTTTGAAAATTTGCCGTTGGAGTGGGGCACGAGGGGGAGTGCCTTGAAATATGGCCGCTTGAGTGCCATGAGATGTGGCCTTTGAGGGGTATTACCGGCCCTTATTTGGTGGTTTCCCCACGTTTTAGGTGCCTTGGGATTTTGGGCCGCGCTTGAGTTTCTTGTGGAGGGGGGGAGGGGGAAATGCCGCTTATAGTGCTTCGGAGAGATTGCTACGGAGGAGTGCCACGGGGATGCCAACGGGGAGTGCCGCTTAAGTTGCATTTTGGAAATTTGGGACGGCTTGGGAGTGCCAACGAAATACTGCAAACGAGAAATGCCCCACCGTCGTGGGGAGTTCCAACGAGATTTGCCACGGGGGAGGGGGGTAGGTTGTCACGAGGTGTGGGGCCACCCAAAAGAACGTCTGGCCCACTTGAATGCCACGAGAGTGCTCGAGGGGGAGCTTTGCACACGAGGGAGTGGGGGCCTTGAGAATTGCCGCTTAAGTGCATTTGAGAAGTGGACGCTTGTAGTGCCTCCGAGGAGGACTGCAACGAGGAATGCCACGGGGGGGAGGAGTTTTTCCACGGGATAGAGTGCCACCGGAAGGGAGTGGTCCAACGGAGGAGTGCCCCACCCATAAGTGTGCCACGAGGAATTTTGCCCCCACGATAGTTCAATTGGAGAGTGGCCCCACGGAGGAGTTGCCTTGAAAATGGGCCGCTTGAAAAGTTGCCTGGGGTGATGTGCCTTGAGGGATGACCGCTTTGTTTTTGGTGTCCCACGATTAGTTGCCTTGGGAAATGGGCCGGCTTGATGTTTTCTTGAGGGGAAATAGGCCCAGGCTTTTAGTGCTACGGAGTGTTTGCCAACGGGGGGTATTGCCCCAACGAGTGTGCCCACCGAGGAGTGTGTCACGTTGGGAGTGCCCCACGGAGGGGGAGTTGTGGGACGGTAGGAGATTGCCAACGGGAGGAACTAGCGCTTGAGTGGCAACGGAAGGGAGTTTGTGACCCTTGGATGGATGCATTTTGGGAGGGGGGCTGAGGGGGGAGTTGGCTTTGAGAATTTCGCCCGCTAGACGTGCCCACTGAGGAGTTGGGCACGGAACAGAGTGACGAGAAAGTGCCTAATTGGGGAGAATACCGCTTTGGTTTTGTTCTCGATAGTTCTTTGTGCCCTTGGGGGGGAACTGGGCCGCTTGAGGTTTCTTGAGAATTGTTGGGCCGCTTTTCGCTTTATAGTTGCTACGAGGGTGTTGTACCGGAGGAGTGCCCACGGGAAAAATGCCGCGAGGAGTGGCACGAGGATGTTGGTTCCACGTGAGGTGGCGATGTTTTTTTGGTCCACCCCCAAAACGAGAGTCTTCCGTGCTGTGACGGGAGGAGCGCCACGTCGAGGGGGAGGAAATTTGCCGCTTGAATGCAGCGCCCACGCTTGTCGAAGCCGAACAATCGAAGCGACTTCACAGGGAGTGGCCTTGATAGGAATCTTGCGCATCATCTATCTTTAATATAGTTCGCTGGAGCCAATTCGATGCAGTAACGAGCTGGGCCCCATCGAGGACGTGCTTTTTTGAGGAATTTGGGCCGCTTGAGTAATAAACACACGAAGGGGGGGAAGTGGCACCGGGAGGGCGATGATAAGTAGCTTGGGAGGAAATTGCTGCTTGAGTGCCATACGAGAAATGGCTTTGGAATGAATGCCCGTTTGGAGTGTCTCGAGGAGTGGCTGTTTACCAAGTTGCCCTTTGAGAATTAGCCGCTTGAGTTGGGCCAACGAGAGTGCTGTTGGAGGAAGAAATGGGCCGCCTTTGGAGGTCTCCCACGAGGGAGATTGAATTTTGCTTCGTCATGGGTTTTTACGTGTAATTGTAGTTTAAATTTGTATTTATTACAAATTCTAATCTCATTACCAAACCATCTATCCAAAAGTTTGTATAAATATTGTTTTCTCGTTGTTAAACTTTCGGTTTTCTTTGCAATTAAATCTTATAGGGGGCAGGAAAGGGGTTGATGTCACGCTGTTGTCTTAAGGTGTTAAGAGTTTGGTAGGCTGTGAAGAAGTATATTATAACTTAAAAATATAGGTTAAAACCATACCTTTTTAAAAAACCAAGGATTTCCCAAAAAACGCGGGGAACCGTTTACGTGGGTTGTATGTGGTTAACCGGTTAATTAGGGGCCGCTTGGGGGGTTTTCCTGCCTTTCAAATATCCCACGTGACCTTAAGTTGGAATTACCCCCATTTTTGGGGCGTTACTTGATCACCAGGGAACATTATAGGTGCCGCCACCTTTTTATTTAGGCTTTGGTAAGGTCAATTTAGAAAACGGACGTTTTGGAAGCAATGTGGACCCAGGCGCACTTATTTGGGGTACTGGATTTCAGCGACCAATTATTTGGGTTTGGTTTTTATGTAAGCCTTTCTCTTTAGTTCGGTCAAGGTCCATTTTTCCGGGGGAAAAAAAAAATTCCCACCCTTCCTTATTTATTTCTTTAAATTAAAAACATTTAAATCGGTTTTTGATTGTTCGGAAAAAACCTGATTACAATTTTCCCGCCAACTTGACATTTACCTGGATCTTTTGGGCGGATGTTAACACATATTGGGGGGGGACTTTGCCCAAAAGGCGGGTCTATACAATCTATTTTAATATTGATTTTATATTTAAAATTTTATACTTCCACCGGGGGGGGTCAAGCTGTTTGTTTAAAAAAACTGGCGGGTTTTTCCAGGAAAAAAAAAATAAACCACACTTTCCCGTTTACGTCCTTGATACATTGGAAAATTTTTTTTTTTTAAACAGTCGATTATGGGACAAGGTCCTAGGGAGGGGGGACGCACCTGCCAAAGTTTTTCAGAATTTCTCTAAACTTCAATGTAAAAAATAATGGGGCGTTTTTAAGGCACTGAAATAGGTAATTTCGTGGTTATAAACTGGGCAAAAAATGTTTTTTCCCGCCCACACATTGGGGGGTGGGGGGGTAACCCGTTTTCCGTCGGTGTTTCTCGTTGTTAAATCCGATTTATATGGGGACCCTTAAAAATTAACAACTTAAAATTTTACCTCGGGGGTTTTTTTTTTACCCATTTTTTTTCCCACAGTGGGGGGGAAATTTTCTCGGAATTCCACCGCCCTTTTTGGGGACCCGCACCCCATTTGAGGGCGATCCCCCACTTGTAAAATTTATCTTCGGGGGCTTTCACCCGATTTGGGGGAGATCACAGGAACCTCTAATTTATGAACCAATAATGTGGGCCTAAGTATTTCAGGCTTGTTTTATGTTAGGTAGCTTAATGAAAATAGATTTCTTAAACAGGTGGGCCTTAAGGAGGACTTTGTTTTTGAGGAAAAATTTCGCCCAAAAAAATTTCCGATTTTTTTGCTTTATTAGCAGTCTCGAGAGTAAAACAATTTTTATAATTCCAACTTATTTTTCCAAGATTATTCTCTGCTTCTGATTGGGGCTAAAAGCAGCTCCCATTCTTTTGGGCATTATTAAAATACGGTCTGGAATTCAATTTCAAATTTTGAGGTGGGGTAGGGAATAGGAGGTAGGGAGGCCATTTGGTTTTTTATAAGTCTTCAGGATCTTTTCAGGTTGGTTGGCATGTTATTTAGGGTTTTCAGGGTTTTGCCATTTTGTTACCGGCTTCTCCATATAAAGTAGCGTTTGAGGCCACTTATTTGCCCAAGATATTCTTCTGCTTCTGATTGGAAGCTTAAGGGGCCGCTCATTCTTTGGGGGCAATTTAATAAAAAAACGGTCAGGGGGGTAATTCATCTTTATTTGAGTTGGGGGTATGGGGCGGCATGGTTTTAAAAGTCTATTTGGGGGGACTTCAAGGGGGTCGTTAGAGTTTATTCGGGGTCAAGATGCCCATTTTTTTTAACGCATCTTGCGAGGAAGCGTATTTGATTATTGCATTATTTTCAAAAATAGCCTTCAGTTTTTATTTTTGATTTGGAGCTTATGCCGCTGCGTTTCTTGGGGCATTAAAAAAATTTGGTTCCCATTAATCATCACCATCGAGGTGGGGGTGTTTTAGGGGGTTGTTATGGTTTTTATAAAGTTCTTTCAAAAGGACTTGTCCAAGGGGTTTGGGTGGATTATTAGGTTTAAAAACCATAATTTTTACGCTCTTTGAAAATAAAAAGTAGCCAATTTGGAAAAAAAATAAAAAACACTTTATTCATATTTAAGGAATGATCATAATTAATGGTGGGGTTAAAAGCATTTATTCCTTTTGGGCTTAGAAGGTTTTTAGTGAAATTTCACTGATGTATTTCTTTGGGCCAAAAATACAAAATTTTTTTCCCTGGGGGCGGAATTAATTAAAAGGTTCATTTTTATAAAATTTGTCACACCATTGGCAGTTGGGAACTACTTGGCGGAAGGGAGAATTTAAAACAAAAATTGGGTTTTATACCTAATCGTTTAAATAAAACCTTAATAAGGGGTCTGGGGAAGAATTTTAATAAAACTTGTGATCGATTGCTACTTAATCTGATCAATTATCCTTATTTTTTTTTTAAATGCCCCCTTTTGCCCATGTGAAACGCTTTTATCTCCACTCCTGAAGCTTGAGTATACTTTTGAAATTAAGTTTGCACCAATAAGGTGCATTCAAAACATAAAAGTTGACATTAAAAATTTCTCAAAATAAACACCTTTTATTTTTAACTTTTTCGGGGGACTTTTCCAATAAAAACCACATTGTTTACCACCCAAGTGTTTAAACCAGTTCCCCCATTTACCAGGAAAAAGGCCGAAAGGGGGAACACTTTCAATTATCTTTTACATTAGGCCAATGTGGACGGATAAGGTTTTAGGTGTTGTTACTTATTAACTTTTTTAGTGTCGCCGGAGAAGGTTAGCTGCTTTTGGGGCCAGCTCCTCATTTAAATCACCTCACCAGTTATCACCAAACCCGGATTACTCGGAGTATTCGGGGCTGAGTGGGGAAAACTGGGGGGGGGGGGGCTGCATAGGGGGACCCTCTCCCAGGGTTCATTAGCTGATTCGTTCGGTGGGGGGGGTGCGCTCACCCCCCAATCGGTGCTAGGTGGGAACACCAAGGGAGTTGGGAGAAAATCGAAACCCTGGTACCTCGGAGGTAGAAGGGATAGAATATTGCCAGGGGGGGGCCGATTGACTAGTATTGAATGCCCACTAAAGGGACGTTTTTCAGCGGAGTGGAGTATTATATTCACGCCTACTCGCGGAGGAGAGTATTAATAATGGGGATCTGAACCTAATATCCTCAAAACTAACTGATATAGTCTCAAGGACCTTTTAAAACCATTACTTCTACCCCCCCATCAAAATTTATTGATGGGATTTTTCTGGACCATTTCCAATGCCCAAAATTAGCGTTTTTTTAAAACTTCCAATCAGAAAAGTGGAGATATCTTTGATATTAAAGTTGCACCTAAAATCGCTTTACTCGCGGGGGAGGCATTATAAAAATGGTGGTATCTGACCTTTTTAACTTTTCCAACCAACATGAAGTCTGTAGATTTAAAAAAACAAAAACAACCTTGGCTCTTTTTACCCACTTTTTCCCCTATATGATGGGTTATGGAAACCGTTATTTAATGGGCCCCAAGGATGAACGCTTAAAAGCCATCAATCAAGAAGCTTTGTGATTATCTTTTTTTTGAAAAATAAGTTGCATCCAATTTTCGGGCTTGACTTTGTGCCAAAAGGAAGGCGTAAAAATTGGGGCATTTTCTTTGACCTTAATTAAAATTACTCAACCAAAAAACCTTTGAAGTTCTGAAGGATTTTAAAAATTAACACCATGCTCTTTTTTACCCAAACTCCTGTCAGGTATGGGATGATTCTGCACCATTTTAAGTGCCCCAAGGGATGGATAGCGCTTCAGGCTTCCAATCAGGGGAAGCTGAGGTATATCTTGAAAAAAATAAGTGTTTTAAATTATTTTTTTTGGTTTTACTCCCAGGGAAGGGACTGCTAATATAGGGCAAAAAAATCGGTTTTTTGGGGCGATTTCTCAAAATATAAAACATAAAGGTTTCTCTATAGGCCTTTAATGTATTTCATTAGCACTAAATATATTAAATTTCATGTTGCCCATCTTAGGGCACATTTTTGGGTTTCATAATTGAAGGGTTCTGGTTAATCTTTCATATCGGGAAGCCGTAGATAAATTCATAGGGGGTTAGGGGGAGACGCCCCCGCCACCTCCAGTTATGGCCGCGCGCCCCCCCCCCCCCCCCCCCCCCCCCTGACAACCGCCCCGTCACCCAAAAAAAAAAAAGGGGCGTGGATTACGATAGAAATGGGGCCCCCCCCACTGGTGATAAAAAAAGTTCACCCGCGCACCTCATCCGGAGTTAATTAGTAGTTATTTGGTTCATATAAAAATTCGGGGCATTTCTCGGGAAGGGGAAAAAAACTCCGCGGGACGGTCCCATTTTGTGGCGGGGAATTTTTTGCCAGTTTACCCGAATGCGATTTTTGGGGGTGGTTTTCAACCTAATTTTTGTATAACACCACCATTTGCTGGGGGGCGCGTATTTATGCGCAAATTTCTTACAAAACCTCCCACATAAAACTATTTTTTAATTCTTTTAAAATTTGGACTTAGAAAGGTTTTTTTTACTTAAAATTAAAACATGCCTTGAACTAATTTTCGGGATTGAGTTTCTTAATTGCCTGGAAAAAATAAAAAACATAAAAGGGGATATAAAATGTTATGTAGGGGGTTTAAAAAATAGTAGGTTTAATTGCCCAAATAGGTTAACTTGCATTGTCTTGTGATCGGAAGCCAAAAATTAAAACTGTTCGTTTGTAACCAAATTATGTTGTGATTGGCAATTTGATTCCCGAGGGAAATGATAAATAAATCGGTCGGCTCGCTTTTTCCCATTCTTTTCCCACGGCTTACGGCGGAATTGTAATAAAGCCTTATTGAATTGGGAAAAAAGCGTCGAGGCGGACCCGATTTTTCATTTCTTTCGGGTATCCCAATTTTGTCAATTTGCGTCGGTTATCCTCAAATAATATTTTTCATGTTTCCTTTTGGTTTGGAAAAAAGAGGAGGGGACACTGGCAGCGGGGGTTTTTGTCCACTTTTCTTAACCCATGATTTTGGTTTTGGGTCCCAACTTTTGTATTGTACCAGTTTTATATTATTTTAGAAAAAAAAAATACCCAACTCCAATAATTTCTCCTGTGGAGGCAAAAAAAAAATAAAATATACATGGGAAAAAGAGAAGCTTGAAAGAAAATATTTCATGAGGGACTCAGTGGGCACTAACCAGGAACTGCAAAGCTTGGGGGGTGAGTTGGAGGATACATGTATTGTTAAACAAAAACCATTCATAGGTAAAAATATTTTATTTTTCGGCTGAACCCAAAAACAACCTCGGTGGTTAAAAAAAAAACCCATATTTTACATGGTTTTTGCCGACCCTTTCAATTAAAGCCATTATTTAAATAATTCTTAAAGTGGAATATCAAAAATTAAAAATGTATACGATTTACCTTCTTGCTTTTTTACCTTTTACATCCCACAGGAATATAACTCAGTTACACGGGTCTAACACCAAAATATTAACATATATTATATTAATATTTTATTTAAATTATAAATCTATATCTAACCCCACTGTTCACAACCTAAGTGGATCGGACCTTCCCAAATCCGATATTTTACGTGGCGTGGGACCGTTCGCTTGGTTTCCATTAGAAGTCAAAAATAATACCAGGGGCGCGTTTTCTTATCTTGCAGGGTGCGAGGGGCACTTTATTAGAGAGTATTGAACATTTATAAAAAAGTCAAAAATATATTTATTCCATCGATTGGGGGCCGTTAATAGGGCCCAAAGCATTTAACGGGGTCAGGATGTGTAAGGGGTGGGGGGGGGGACGGTTTAATCCAATATATTATGTCGTTTGCCTTTAAAAATTGATCAACATTTTATGTTAACATACCCCAGCCCGGTGGTATTATTCTCCTTCCCCCGTCTCTTTTCTTTCGTTTTAAACTCCCCATTAAATTGTTTGGATTGCCTCTTTTTCTACCTGGTTTAACCCTCCCCGGAACTATACTTATAAGCTTTCAGGGCTGTACACTAATAATTGTTACATTAAAAAATCCGCAGACAATCCCCACCCCAAGTTGTTTCAGCGTTTTTTCACATTTTCCCAACGGAGTATTTATTACTGTAAGCAACTTGTTAGCGGCAAAAAGTTTGTATAAATACCTTAAAATGGGGAACCTTGTTTTATTAATAATACCACCTATAGGCATTTTGTAGATTCTCGTATTACATAAAACAAAATAGGTTTACCAAAAAACATAAAAACCAAGGCAAACTGGCAAAAGTCGGCATTTTCCAAAACGCAGATTGTTTGTTTTAACGATATGATCAATTGAAAGTGGTGTTTTTTTCTAATCAGATTAATAGTTACGGGCCCGTGGATTTGGGATGTTTCCTCGCCTGCACTTTACCCAACCCCCACTACAACACTTTTACACAGTTAGGGAGGACTGTATGGTTACGACGTTACGGTGATTTCTACTTTATAAAATAAAGGTGGGGGGGGTGGTCACCCACGTTATTTAGCCGCGATTAAATTTAAAAATTAGCCGGGCAAGTTTAAAATCAGGGACTCGGGCTTGGATTTTCTTAATTATGGGACGGGGTACAATAAGTGGGAAACGGTTTATTCTGAAAACCGTTCGATAAAATAAGGATTTTTCGAAGAAAAGGCATTTTAAAGGAAACTTTATAAATTCACATATCTGATATTTCCCATTTTTGGCTAGCCTTGCTAGGGGTTTTTATGAGCAGTACCGGGCCTGCACAAAAACTTTGATTTACAAAAATTTTTTTCTTGCAGGGCGGGAAAAACATTCTAAGTTTCGACGATAATTCCTAATATAGTAAAAAACTAAACTATGAGTATAATAAAATTTGTGGGTCTTCTGCAGATTTGCCGGTTTTCCCAAAATTAAAATCGGTTGGGGATAATATTTCGGTCATCGAAAAAACCAGCAGAAAAAAAAAAAGATTTCTAATTAATGGAGTTTTTAAAAATTGGGGTTGTTTGATAACCGGGGGGCTTAAGGGCAGCTTTAAAAAAAACTGGGGCCGATCCGAAAAAAAAAACTAAATAAATGATCAGGGTAGGTGGGGATTAGGTTCCTATCAGTAATTTATATATTAAAGGCCAAAGAAATTTGAACCTAATTGTTTAGTTTATCATATGTTCCAGCCCGTGCCGGGACCCCTTATTTCATTGTCATGGTTCTCAAATCCTTCCCTAGTCTCTAGGCTACAAAATAAGTGGAGGGGGGACTGGCAATTTTCAAAATAAATATTATGGGTTTTGCCAGTGGAGATTACCATTTTTTTTTTTTAATTTTTAATGAAATTCTATGAAATTTAAAGTTTCGCCATTTACCCAAAATTTAGGTGCCCCTTTATAGTTTTAAGGTTGTTGGCAATATTTGCGAGAGTAGGCTTTATTAATTTTCCAAATAACCAAAGGGGGGGGGGGGGGACGGGCGCGCCGAGTTGGGGCGAACTCGTTCGGTCGGGTCTTGCGGTCAGTTTATAGTATTGCCATTGGAATAAAATTATTCCTACGTCCCACGTTTTACCACAATTATTAAAAATTAGCAAATTCAATTTACCGGGATTTTCGCTTTTTTGCGATTTCGGTCAATCCGCGCGAATTTTTTTCAACTTTGTGTTGCGATACGCGACTTTTTTATCTTAGGACTGTCCCACACGAGCGTGCGCTCTCTTCCATCTTAATGTATTATAATTTGCCAAAACATCATTTTATTTTTTGATTTTGTGTGTTCCATATATAATTTTGTGGCTTTTTGCTTATCGGGGATATTTTGGACTGGGGGGATTTTCGGGGGGGGTAGTGGGACAGGGGAGAGCAAAGTATAGTGTGTTTTTTGGGAAAGAGAAAAAATAAAAAAAAAACTACGGCTCATTGAAATTTGTAAAAATTAAAATTATAAATTCCTAAAAAAACATAAAATACATAAAAAATCGGGGTTAAGCTAGAAACAATTTTAAAACATTTGTAGTTATGCTTTTAAAGGGGATCAGTAAAACCTGATAAATAAAAAGAAAGTGCAAATATAAAATTATAAAATCCGATTATGAAATTTAGTTCTCTATATTTAAAGATGTAATGTGTGAATCCTTTTAAAAAATTTGGCAGTTATATTCTCTATAAACTTTCCATATAAAAACCATCCCAATATTTCCGAGCGTTCAACCAATAAGGTTCCAGGAGTGTTAGAAGGCGGGGGGGGGGGCATCGGCAAATGTCAACGGACCAATTTGCGTCGTAAAAAACCAAAATCCTTTTCCCACTTCACCATTTTTTTCATAAATGGTGAAAATGGAACCTTATACTAAACCTTTCAGGGCGTATAATCTTTGGGAGCACGGCTTCTTTTTCCCCCTTGTGGTGATTTCTAAAATCCCACCGTGACTTTAAAAACTTTTCCGGGCAGTTTTTCTCCCAAGGCTTGTTTCCGTGAGGCCGTTCTCCCTGTTTTGGGGCCTTTTCCCCCAAATCTCCAACTTATCCAGCTTCGTATTTCCCCGCTAAACTTCTTCAAACCGCTTCCAGAATTTTAGCTCCTGGCGTTTTTTTCCTCCCTGGAGGGTATACTTTATGGGGTCCTTCACAATCGTTTTTTTTCCTAGTAAGCTCATTTCAAGGGTTTTCCCCCACACGCAAGAAAGAATCGGTAGGCATGCTGCAAACCTTGGCCCCGCCATTTCCTCAATAAAAACCCCCACCCACCAGTTCCAAAATGCCTCATTAAAAAAGGCGAGGGGGAACCCACCATTTATAAATCCGGAGGGCTGCCAATATAAACTTAAAAAAAAACTAACCTTTCCACTTCCATTGGCTTTTGGCCCCATGGTAGTTGGAACTGGGGGTTTTTTTAACCTCCTTGTAGGGGAAGGTTGCTTTGAGTGGAGGAAACTTCATAGTATATCTCCGATTAAAAGGCGAAAATAAGTGAGCGGTTTATTATTAGTTTTTTTTTAACTGAAAGGTGACCTCGAGTGCCAAAACCCCTTTTTTTTTCCCCCATTTTTTCCCCGGAGAGAAATATCCTCCCAACGGTATAGAACGTTTCATAAATACGGGCTGGGAAGAAAAGTTTAACTTTTTTTTTCGTTAGAGCTCTGGGTGTAATGTTACTTTGTCTAGATGTTTGGGAGGAACTTCTCGATGCCTTCAAAATTGCCTGGTGGAGTTATGTGAGTTTAGGCTTTTGTTTGCATTGGTTTAGCTTCTTTGGTTTTCATATCCCCCTTTTCTAAATGTTGGATGGAAACTATTTGCATCCTATAGAGCTATCTGCTCCCAGTCTTTTTTGAGCTAATTCCAACTTTACGCTGCCCACACATCCATTCTTTTTCCACAAAATTTCTGTTTTATCTGTTTTCCGACTTGGAACTTCAGGAAATCCCAAAGGGAATGGATTGCCGTTGTACTTTGTGGGTAAGGGTTTCATAATTTTAATGACCCTAACCTTACCCCTACTCAAAACCAAAGTATAGGTTGGTTGGGAAATGAAAACTAGCCTTTCAAATTTCAGTCGGATCGGATTTGGAGAGGTGAAGTTGTCGGGAGGGTGTGATAATAGGAAAATGGGTCTTTTAAAAAAAGAGATTAGGTGCTGGCTGGGGGTGCCCCTGCTACAATTGTTTTACATGTTAAGCCTGAGGGTTAGAGGGACCAAAGGTGGGACCCCATTCCCATACTTGGGTCCGGGGGCTTTCACTTCTTATGTTGGGGAATTTACAAGTAATGTTTTGAAAGCCCTTTAGGGTTGGGAACATATTTGTTTTGCTTACTTTCTCTACGTAAAGGGGGCTTGGGTCCCCTTTTTCCAAAAAAAAAAAACTTTGGAGTCTTTTCGAAAATATGGGTTTATCGGGCCATGGGGAAGGGATTAAATTGCAAGGACTTCACTGGGGCCTTTCTTTCTCTGTTATAATTCCAGAATTTACCAAAAAACCAAAGGCGGATGCTGATGGCATTAATAAAACTTAAGAAATAAGGGCGGGTGGGGGGACAGGAGTTTTCTTTAGCTGCTGGATATCGGTTTATCAAGTTTTTTTATATTCTTTTATGGCCCTGATATTTGAATATTATTAAATTAATAAGTGATATGTTCCAATAATTAATGGGAGTAAAGTTGGAAAACCAGAGTGAAAAACGGGACATACGGATTAAGATGGCGGGAAAACATTCACTCAGTTTTCCCATAGGGACAAAAAACGATAAATAAATCCATAACTGGGGGGACAACTGGTTGAGGCGGGGGCGGGGAACACAAAAAAAAACCACCAACTATAAAATACCATTATAGAAAGAAAGCCTTACCAAAATTTAAAAAAAAGGTTTTCTTTATACATCCTATCAGAACGTCCCATGTTCAATTACATTTTTTATTTTAACAAATGAGGGAACTTTATTATCCGATATCGGCATGCGCAGTACTCCAGTGTTCAGTTTTTTCTTCATTTGCTGTATACGCTGATAGAAGAGGTCGCCTCCTCCCCCTCATGGGGACCTGGTTGGCTTCAACGAGAGGAGGAAAAAGCCTACAGCTAGTGCTCGGTAGGATTATACCCAATGAGGACGATTCTAAATGTGTTTTTTTCTTCATTTAATACAAAACAGGATAAATGTTACTTGTAATTCTGTTTTTATTTTCTTTTGTTATTGAGGGTGGACCTTGGCAGTGGCCCACGAGAAAGAAAAAGGGGGGGAAAAAAGGCCAAAGGTGGGGGAGGGTCGGATAATCAGGACGGGGCCTGGGGGGGACTCCTTTTACGGGGATCGGGTTCCACGTTAATTTTTATTATGTTCCAGAGTAGCATGAAAGTTTTCACGGTCTGTCCCCCGTAGGGGGGGATGGTTTGTCATTGGTCATGTGGTTTAGGGTAGTTGTGGAGAAGGGATCCGGGTAAAAAAAATAACTTAAATCTGGCATCATTAAGGCGTTTTTGGGTGTAAGTTGACCCAATAGTGGGTAATATGTTGGTTGGTCGAAAATTATGTCGGTTGGACGGGGTGAGAGGTTTTGTAGGGGTCATGATATAAGTTACTTTGGGGCCCCCATTTTTCCAACTTGTAAATTGGGGCTTTTGGGATACTTTGCCCCGAGGAATGTTTTAATAAAAGCATTGCCAACTCGTGTTTGATTTGCAACAATAAGTATGGGAGGTTGTTTGTCCACAAATTTATTATACTAACTCCGTACAATATTATGGAATAAAAATTTATTGAAAGCAAAACAAATGCAAAAATGCCTTTAAATTTTGGAATTTATTAGCACAAAAAATGATGTTTTCGCCCCATTCTTTTGCTAACTTCTGATTAGATAAAACCTGTTTAAAGGGGGGGGGGGACTTCTATGGATGCGCTTTAAAAACGTTGTTGGGTTTTATTTAACCTACACGGGAATAAAACCGGCGGGTCGAGGGGGGGGATATAAACGGGCCAAGGGCAAAAGGCTTTCTAGTTAAAAAAAATACTTTTCTTTCCCAAAAATTGTTTCCTTCTTAATTCTGATGATTTTCTGTTTTTTTTTCCAAAAAGGTTCATATTCTATGGGTCCATTTTAACTTCAAGTTCCCCCCAAATCGTGGTTTTTCTTTGTGCATCCACAGGTAAGGTTAACTCATTGGTTTGGGGGTTTCCATTTCAAGGAATTTAATTCAATGGGAAAAACAGTAATAAATTTGGGTTTCGGAGGGAACAAAAAGCTGGAAATCTGAAATATTTCCTTACCGGGTGTTAGGGTACCATACTTTTCATAATTTTCCTTTCATTCAAAGCGATTTCTTTCAAGATAACAAAAAAAGGTTTTTTTCTTCAAAATAATTTAGCTTGATTGGGTATGACTTTATTGTAATTTTTCCACTTGGATTAAAGTGGATTTGATCAAACTATCTTGGTTCAAAAAATTTCATTCAAAAAAAAAATTTTCGGTCTAAGAATTAAAACGCAAGAGAAGTTTCTATTTTAGGGTTTTTACTTTGAATAAATTCAAATATAGTTTGTTTTAAAACAGATTTTCACAATTTTTTATACTTGATTTTTTGTCAAGTGGGGCATATTCTATAATCTATTCTTCTAAATTTAAATTGAGGGTTCTTCGAAATTTTCTTTAAATTTAATTTATAACCTTTGCCTCTGGATTAAAATCTACAATTTATTTTTTGTTTCCATTCATTGTCAATGTAATTAAAATAATTTTCGATTTCGCTTCATCCAGCCATGGATCGTCAATTTTTTCAAAAGAGGGGGGCTCTCCGTTTATTGATTAATGCCAACTCCCTGTTTATCTGATTATTTCATCGTCCCTGCTCTTAATCTACCCCCACCGTCCATTTTTTTTCCACCTTTTCATTCTCCATTCATTTCGTCTCCCATTATTTTCTCCCTTTCATCATTTATCCGTTTTTTCCATCGGGATTCATTTTGTTTTCCCCCACCGTTTTTTCATCTTCACCATTGGGGGCTCGCCTCGAATAAGTTTTATCAATAGAGGGAACGGAAAAACAATCCCATGGCAAATAAAAAGTTTCTCCTTCTCCAGTTTTCCTGATACTGGTTAATACAACTAAATCATTATTCCTGTTTCCAGTGTACTTTCTAATCCTAGGGCAAAGTTAATATTTGAATAAATTTTTTAAAAGGAGCCAACCTATTTTGTTTCATGAAAAACAAAAACCAACCCAACATTTTCAATAAAATAACCACCCAACAGGTATATTGTTTTACCTTTATTTTACTTTTTCTCCATCAGAGGAAAGGTTGAAAAATCTTTTTGAAGGATTTAAAAAAGGGTGACTCCGAAGGAATGGAAACAAAAAAAAAAGTTGTGGGGGGCGGAAATGATTTTTTTTTAACGATGAGCGATGGCCAGAGGGGACCCAGAAATATAAATTTTTTTCCATCGTTTTAGTTTTTAAATCCTTGATTCTTTTGGGGGAGTAAGAAAAACCAACCATAAAACCTAATTTTTTTACCCTGTCTTTTGGGGAGTAAAGGGAAAAAACCATTTACTCGCTCTGACCCCATCTGGGGGCGGCCCTTCAGGCTCGGGTAACCAGTAAAGGGCATTTTTTCAACCACTTCCTAGTTTGTTCGTTTAAAAAAAAACCAATTCCATTACTGGGGGGGACCCCGGCTCCCACCATGTACCAAAATCTTTTTACCGCCAACTTGGGTATTACCTTTGTATTTCTTTTCCATGTACTTTCCTGTAAATTGGTAATTGAGGAAAAAAATTGTTTTCGTTTTATTCGGAGAATGTAAAAAAAAAAGCACTTGTTTTTTAAAATTATTTTCCTTTTCTGTGGCAAAACAAATTGCAAACATGGAAACCGAATCAATGGTTTTTTAACTTATCGAAAGCCTTTAAAATGGCTTTTATATATTAAGTGGGTAAAACTTTTTTCGGGATTCATCGCCCAGAGCTTAACACTTTTGTTTTTACCCTATTAAGGCCTCCCTCCACAATATAAAAACCACCTTTCCACACTCATTGTTTGGTCGCTACGAGTCCTCATCTCTATTCGGTTTGTGGGCGAGCCGGGCAGCTTCCCTGGGGCCTTTGTATGGTTGGCCCAAGGGGCAACACCCTCCCACCCAATACTAAAAACCAGAGCGCGGCCCAACACCCCCCCCCAACACCGCTTTTGCACGGGTTTAAACGCATACGCCCGACCTCTAACGGGTACGGGAAATATTACATGAGTACACCCACACGCCCCTCTCCCCCTCCCAGGCTTCCTTTGCCAATGGAAAGATGGGGATTTAAATTACCTTAGTATCTTGTGGTGCTTTTGTTTTTGGGTGTTAGTTAGTTGGGTTGATAAGTTTATAAGCGATTGTTGTTTGTTTTCTGGTATTTTTTAAGCGTTTTTGGGTTTTATAATTTAATTTGCTTTCAACTTTTATTACTTGTACAATGGACACCCTACCATTCTCCCGCCAGTCGCCCACACCTTCGTCTCTATGAGCGGCCCTGACCACAGCAGCATCCGGACATACCCCCCTCAGTGCTTACCCAGATAACTTGATCAAAATTGGTCAATGAAAATGTAAAAATTTTTTTCATAATATTTACCTTAAACTTACTCCTTGTTTTTTCTCGAGGTAGGTTTTTTTCACCACAATATTGTACACAAGGTTGATCCCCCAAATATTCTTTTTCCGGGGGAAATTTGACGATCGTACAAGGGGGTTATCCCACTAACTCTTTTTTGGAAATCAAAAAAATACCTCTGCATCCCTTACTAATTTTCTTAATAATTTTTTAATTAGGAGTAAAACATAAAGGTTTCCTGATTCATAGGAAAGGGGGGAGGTAGGTCACATCTCCCAATACTAAACCGTCAAAACTTTAAAAAACCACCAAGGAAATAATTTCTCTGATAAACAAGGTTAAAATTTGTTCATTCAACGGTTTGGGGTCCGCTCCCCAGCAGAAGTATTGTTAAGCCACCCTCCATAACCACATCGCTTTTTATTTTCTTCGGCTCTCCCCTGCCCTACGTTCAGTTCTTGGTTTTTTTCTTCCAAAACATCCTGAAAAAGTTTTTTCAGATTTCAGGTTAAAAAATATCAAAACCAATACACGCCATATGAACCTTATGGTTTTAGGGAAGGTTTAGGACTAGAAGAGGGGCATTTTTCATGTTACTATTAAATTTCAAACCAAATCAGTATTATAGAAAAGGTGATTGGGTTATTTATAATGGGGTGTAAAGGGTTTTGGCAACTTATCCCCCATAACAAAAATCATTCATTGTAATTTTTTATATTTTTATACATAAAGGCTATTAATTTAATAAATTTTTATAGGCTTTACAAAAAAAATTTATATTGATTTACCCACCACTATATAAGCTATAATGGGTAATTACCATTGGTAATAAAAAGCCTTTTCACTTTTTTAAACTGTCGCAGACTTTCAGGGTATTTTTCCCTGTTGTTCCCTTTTTACCCACTGTCACCATCCCCCACCCCCCCCCCATAAGGATTTTACCATTTTGGTTTTTTTCCCCCGGGGGGTCAGGGTTGGGATAAACGGAGGATATTTTTTTACTATTTTGGTTTTACCTTGTCAGTATAATTATTATTTCAATCTGAAAAAATAAAGAGTTTTTACGTTTTTACCCGGGATTCTTGCCCATTCATTTGCACTACACCCCCTATAAAAACGGGTCAAATTAGGTTTGTTGTGGGGAGTGCAGTGTTGAAGTTAGGGGAAGCTATTAAAAAATTTACACTTTACAAAAGTTTCATTTTAACCGACCCATTGACCCATGACCGTGGTTGTTGGGTCCTTTTTTCTGTCCTCCCCCAAAGGCATGGATCCACAAAATTACTTCATTGTTAGCCTGCTGATTTACCCCATTTCTCGAGGGAATGAATACCTCCGGTCCAAACCCAGGGACCATTGGTTTTGGATTTCGGGATTTAGTTTTTGTGTTGGGAATATTTGTGGGGGTTCGTTATACGGAATCCGGCCTGTAATTACAATGAATTAAAAGGTTATTAAATTTAAGTTATTATATATAAGGTTGAAAAGGTGAGTAAAGGTGTTTAAAGGTTGGCCCTTCGAGGCTCACAAGGGGGTCAATATTTCATTGGCCCACTATTTTTTTGATATGTATTTAGTTTATTAAATGGGGATTCTAATGATTTAGGGAATTTTTCAAAAATAATATGGTTGTTTATTTTTTGTTGGAACCTTGATCCCTCTCGGTTTTCAATAATGTTTTCCCCTCAGTAGAGAAAACCTCCTTGGGGCTTTATCTGAATGGGGTTTGCTTGGCTTGGCTAGTGCTTTCCAGGGTCTTTCTAACCCATTTTCCTTCTACTTGAGGTGGGAAATCAAATTGAAACTGGTATTTAGCTTAGTTTGAACCATTCAATTTTCGTAGGGGGTTGGGAAAAGGGAGTAATATTAAAGGTTTTCATCGGCGGGCCGCCGGGATCCCCCCAATGGGCCCTCAGAAATATTTATGTATAGTTTTTTTTAATTGAGCACTCACTTAACAAAAACAACCTTATTCGGTTTTCAAAAAACGGAATCAATCTCCACTTCCCCTAACCTTTATTTGCAGGGGAATAATTTCTTGGTTAAAAAGAAAATTTGTCTACAAAATTAAGTAATGTAATTTTTTCTTATGGTAGGAATGGCCCGATCATTTTCAATCGCTGCCGGGTGGAAAAAAAAGAATCGCTCACATGAGTCATGGCAAAAAAACACTGTCTGATACCCTTCCTCCCCTAGTTTTTAGAAAATCTTTTCTTTTGCTGGTATTTGCTTTCATGGATTTTTTTCCGTTTTCTTCTTTCTGGGGGGGTGGGGAAATTCTGGTATTACGGATTAAGAAAACATTTTAATCTATTATCTATTTAGGATGTTAGAAAATACTAAATTTTGAAATTCCACTAAGGCTTCAATAAAAAAAAAATCCTTAGGATATTAAAAAATTCCTACTCTTTATATATCCATCACTGAATTTTATCATCGAGATTTTTTAATTTTTCGGCCTGATTTTTTTTAAGGGGACGTTTAAAGATTCAAAAATAACCTTGGGGAATATTTTCATAGGCGTTAGAATTTTGTCCAGTGGTCTTTTCCAACCCACTGGCACCTCAGGGATGTTTTGGGCCCCAACCATTCCAGGTCCAATAATTTTTAACCACCTACCACTGGGCACCCATAAAACCAGGGGATAAATCTTACTCTTTTGCCCCCTTTATTCTGGGAGGATGGTTTAAAATTTCATCTACACTGAAACATTTCTGTTGGAGGGGTGAAACTGAGGGAATTTACTGGTCCACCCGGGCATATACCACCCTTGAAATTAATCATATTTGGTTTGGGGAACATATATACAGGGATTAGAATTACAAAACATTTCTTTTTTCGTATGTATAATTCCCTTACAAACACCGCGGGGCAATTCCCCCCAATTTTAGCCCGCTTGGTATGTGGATGTTTTTATAAAAATTGGTTCCTGTGGGATTTCCAAAATTCCAAAAGCTTCTACGAATGTCATGGAACTAGTTTTATACTGTTTAGGGATACTTTGCTTTCAAGGACTGGATTCTAGTCTAAAATATAAAAAAACCAGTACTTTACCCAAAAGTAATGGGATATAAAATTTCATTAATTCATTTTAGGGTGTATAGGTTCAAAATGGATAATATTTGGAATTCCAATTTGGATTTACCAATATGGGAATGTTTCTTAAGGGGTTTCCTTTGGGGGGACTTTTGAAAGCTTGGCTTTACGGGGGCAAACTGGGAATTATATTGTTACTACTAAAATCATAATCTAAAACCTTGTAGTGGTCGAGTTCGATTGTTTCCAGGGCAGCATTTTTTGGGATGTGGGGAATGTTTAAAACAATTGTAATATTTACATTGAGCAAAATTTTGTTTGCTCATTATTGGGGGTCACCGTACTTTGAATTTCGTCCGCGTTTTTACTGAGACACCAATTTCCCAACTAGCTGGGAACACCATTGGATAAAGTGTGTTACGATAAACAAAAGGACCACGGAAAAAAAAAGTAAACCTTGGAAGGTCACCCCCCCATGTTTAATCTATTCAAGCCGAAGAAAAGGGCCCTAGAAAAAAAAACTGGGTGAAAGGGGATACTGATACGAGTTGGGGTTGATTTCTTTTACAACGGGTCCAAGTGTACGGAAGGTTTTTAACTGGACCAAATTAAATAGTTTGCACCAGAGGGAAAGATAATGAACTATAATACAATTCACCATATTGTCTTATTCTTTTACTTAATTTTCGGTTCCCTTTGATTTTCGGTTTTTTGATCATGAGTATCAATATTCATATTGGACACACTTCAAAAAAACCTAAAAATCGGGGGAATGTTTCGGAAGGTTCAGAGATTGTTTCGCGAAAATTGTCAAGGGGTTATAATGGGTCATCAACCTTGTTTTAACCTTCATTTTAAAGGGCAGGGCCCTTTTATGGGTCGTTAAAGGGGTTGGGGCCTTGGTTTCCCCAGTTTTTATAGGGTTTTTTACTAGGCAAGGGGGGGACCATTTGGGCCCAAGGGGGGAGAATGGAGAAAATAGGTTTTGACCGAAACTTTAATTTACAAATTGAAAGTGGAAATGGAGAAGCGGGGAAAATTTTACGAATAAAAAACAGCTGGATTCCTCGTTTTATAGTTGTAAAATGGAGGAAAAAATAAAACTTTATTTTTTTTATGTTTCAAAAATAGTGTCGTTTATCCTGGTGATTTCCAAGGAAACTTGCTAAACTTATTATTACCCAGCCCCAACCAAAGAACAGACAAAAGGTAATTACATATTGTAACAAGGCAGAAGGATTAGTTTGGTAACATGTAGGATGTATTTACAATTGTTTCATTTTCGGAATCGTTCACCCAAGAAACAAAAAAAGGCTACAGGCAGTTGCTATTAAAAGTGTGGCCCACCAATTATATGGATTAACCCGTGGGATACAAACTTAACTGAAAAAGAGGGGGGAGAATTTTCAAAATTTAATACTAGGTTTTAATTTAAACGAAAAATTTCAACAGGGTGTTTTTTTCATTATTTCACGAATTTTGTACCATTTTACATTATACATTTTTTATTTTTTTCCAATCGTGGGAATACAAAGAGGTGGGACTTATTTCCACCAATAAAAACATATGGGGAACGTTATGTAGAAGGTGGAAATTTAGCCAATATTAAATAACTTTTTCAATTTTTCATTTTTGATCGGGGGGGGGGGGGGGACTAGGGGGGGCATACGGCCAATTCCACCACTTTTCGGGGACAATTTTATTTTGGTGTTTAAAAAAAAGGCAATAAAATTAGAAAAAAAAATGGGCGATGCCCTCAGTGATCGTTTAGCTTTGTAAATTGGGTTGCATAAAGAAAAAACATTTATCCTTAGACCGTTATACTTAAGGAAAAATTAATTTTAATTTTTTTTCCCAGAATTTAACTCTTCGAATTTTATTTTATAACTTACATTTTTAAAAATGATAAAAAGCAGTATTGTTTTTTTTCATATTATAAAAAACCTAAATATACAGTACAAACTTTTAGTAATTACCAACTATCTAATTTAAAAAAAAGTTTTATATGCGAAAACCCGTTTTTGAATTGTTTATTCGCTTAATATAATTTATAAAAATAACAAATTTTACCAGTAAAATTTTTTTGCCACTCGTCTAAAATTCCAATCGCTGAAGGATTATTTAATAATTAGAAAACTGAAAACATCTTGAAACAAAATTTATGTCCCAAAATATATTTACAATTCCCTCCAAACTTTCCTATCAAACTAAGACAAGCGTAGAGGAAAGCCATAAATAAAATTTTAAATTTTTCCCACAATTTTTGAAGCTTGCTCAAAATTCCTCAAAAAATTGTCTACCTTGACTAAAGACCCAAAGGTTTTCAAAATCCAAACGCTGCTTTTAACAACATTTTTGGCTATAAACATTAACACTAAACTTTTCCCTATAAAAAACGGGTTGGGCTATGACCAACGTTGGGTTTATGGAAAAACCCAGTTTATATTTTTAATCATTCTGTCGGGCGGTTTTTTTCCTCTTACTCTATCGTTTTTCCGGTCACTGGGCAAACAGCGTTATTAAAAGCCCCAAGGGAAAAGACTGTAACTTTTTGGGTCCAGGGCCCCCCCTTTATTTTTTATCCTCGAGGTAAAAAACTGTTTGATAACTTGGGGGGGGGCGCCCTTTTCCCTCCTTCTGAGTTTGATTTTTAAATGTTATGGAAATATACCAGGGAATTCTGGTTCCTCTGGACCAAGATCCCAATTTGAAAGTGCAAAACAATTAATTTTAAATTTTAGAGGCTACTGCATTAGAAAATCGACAAGGCCACCCTCAGTTAGCAAGGGAATTTTACCATATAACAAAACACATTGGACTTATAACTAAAGGGCACCCTCTAGAAGGGAAAGGCCTTGAAAATTAAAAAAAGAGACCAAAATACACTTATTAAAAAAACTAACCCCGGGGGAAATCCTTGTTTCGTCAAAATAGGGGGGTTGCCTCTTGGTGGTTTTGGGAGAAAACGGGCCCCTTTTAGATGTCCCGGGATTTAAATTCGGTCCCCTTGACTTGGGAACCCTGTTTGGGGAGGGATTTATTTTACTTCCTTGGGCTGAAATAGTTTCAAACAGTTAAAACTTTAATTTTTTTCCAATAGGTAGCAACATCGATTTCGAACTTTGAATCTGAAATTCCCCAATCTTTTGAAAATTTGTTTTTCCCCTTTCCCTGAATTAAATCAAATTTTTTAAAAGTA
>NW_026971864.1:0-26711 GCF_026151205.1 Bolinopsis microptera | reverse complement strand
ACCGTCAATCGTGTAACTATATAAATATTGCGGTCAATTCATTCGCATATTTTAAGATTTGCAACTATAAGTATAACTGTTTAGTTGATTGACGATGTCAAGTGTCAACCCTTCCAGATCGTTGCTCTGCCGCGCCTGCTTGAGACCTAATTCCTGCGTGAGAGTCGAGACCTAATTTTTCCGTTCGACCTAGTCAAATCTTGGTGACTGTAAGAATATTCGAATGAATTTACTGCAATTTAGTTAGTCTGTATCGTCCAGGTTAAGAAAAACAAAAATATAACGCTATATGAGTTTCTAGACGAAACAAAAGATTCACCCACAACCCAGCAGTCCTGAAGCCAGCCAGCCAAAAGTACGTATCTCTATTAAAATGGAGATGAGTTGTTTCACCCAACCAGGGGTTAAGGGAAGATCCTGGCATTTATGGACGCTGCTATAAAAACGGTCAGGCCGTCCTGATCGATTTTACTGGGCGGCGCTCAGCCTGCCATTCCGCCGAATCTTTATTCGGTTTAATATGAACATAATAGCCTGGGGTCCCCAGGTAAGATCGATTGAGCCTGGACTGACCTTTTCCATTTTCAATAGCTGGCAGGATGCATACAAAATTCCGTAATACTAATAGAATGGGTCCAAGTTGTTTGTGCAATAGTAGTCTTAAGGTACTATTTAAGAAAAGAAGGCTAATAATGACACTTGTGGTATCTGCTTGTGACATGAAGAGGCAGCTTTTATGAATGTACTATTGAAACAGTCTACAAGTACAACCATAAAAATAAAAGTTGGGTCATGGCATGGACATGACTTTATTACACAAAATGGGACTTCAAGATGAGCGCCATTTGCTTTCGGGAATCCCGGGAAATTCCCAGTTTTCGGGAATCCCGGGATTTTTGTTGCTTGTGATTCCCGAATCCAGGGATTGATTATTTCGATCGGGATTGACTTCACTAACAGATATACTACCTGCATTTTACTAGTGAATTTAAGTTATTTTTATTTGCTATAAAAATTTGTTGGAAAATCCGGATTTTGGCGAATGTTCTAAGAGGATGGCCCCTAAGTGGGTAGTTCAAATAAAAATTGATTTCTTTACTTAAAATACAATTCCACCTCATTCTCCTTCAAATTAACAATTACCACGTGCCAAAACGCGCGCAACAGTAACCGCTATCAGAGCCGCGCAGTTGACTTTATACAGTAAGATTTCGTGCGGTGGCGGCCGCCAAACCACAAGATGTGCCTGGGTATGTATAATTGAGGGCCTGTTACAGCTGAAGTTAAAGAAAAAGAAATAACTGTTGCATTTATATTGTACGAGTTTCGTCAAAAAATAATACAAAGAAAGTCAGAAGATCAAAATCAGATTGTTTTATGTTTTGAGAAGCAAATTTATGACTTAAATTTTGCACCACGGTCCACATGGATAAAATAAATCCTAAATAATCTTTTTTTTTAAAATCATTAATAAAATAATCATAACAAATCTAAAAGATTTAAGAATCTTAAATTTCTTTTTCTAACAAAAAATAACAATATGACAACTAAAGCTAGAAACCACAGAAATGTCGAAAATAAAATATCAAAAATTGAGTATTACATTAAACGTGCTTCTTATAATATTACATAGAGCCTATTGATTTAGGTTTTACCATCTAAACACTATTAGTGGGTTTTAATTTGTAAGAGAATACTTATAAACAGATCTCTACAGCACTGACTCAGGTCTCTGCACTTCTAAAGAAGAGTCTCTCTTCTTCTCGTCTTTCTTTGAGCAGCATTATATCAGTCACTTCAGTAGTGCAGTTACCATGACAACTAGTCACTTCACTGAAACTAACACTGTTCTTCAACTCAGTAACGTCTCTCTTCATTACTACCAGCTCCTGCATTACCTCCTTGTGAATCAGAGCTAATTGTTCAGTTTGTGCTAACTGTGCCTTAAGTTCAGTTTGTGCGGTTACTGAAGAGCCTGGTCTCTGTTTAGCTACAGTTACAACTGTAGTCATCAGACCGCCCATGACAACACTAACAAACGCTATGACGAATACTTGTAGGTGGAATGGGAAAGGGTTCAACACGTTCTCCAGGAAGGGTCCCAGCTCTTCACCTAGAACTGTTAGAGGGGTTAACAGACTTGATACCAGAGGGTAGAAGAAGCACTTTAGATACTGTATCTCGTACAGAGGGTCTGTTAAAACTTGCTGGTGATATTTAACACATTTGTCTCCTATTTGTAGTACGGACCAGGTGCGGGAGAGGAAGCTGGAAATGCTAAACTCCTCTTTACAGTGGCTTGGTAGGTTGCTGATTGTAGCCAACTTCCGTCCCCTGATTTCACTGTACTGGAGGTTGATGCGAGAGTACACGGCATACAGATACAACAGGATCGCGTGAAGTGATACAAGGAAGTGTCGACATCTCTTGTTCAAATAACCCAAGCTAAATATTGAAATGGCATAAGTAACAGCGAGTTTCTGAAAAGTATCTTGGTTCAGATTGTGTAGGGACCAAGAGAGGGTTTCAGTATTCTGAGAGTGTTCTTCTGGCAGATCAGGGATCAGTCGTAAAATTGCTTCTGCGATTGAATAAGGATCAACATTATCTGCATTTTCAAAAAGTTCTTTTTCAGAATTGGACAACAAGTCTCGTTTCAGGATTTCTTTTATTAAAAATCTGTAGTGTCCTGCAAGTCTCATAGGTTTGCTTAAATCACTTTTCTTTTCATGTTCACTCTTTTCCACGTTTTTAGAACTTCTTTCTGGGTTGTCAAGAGATTGCTTTGGAGCGAAATCAGGGTCAGGTGATTCGTCTACATACCCCTGACTTCTTTCCAATAGAAGAGAAAAGGAGAGTAGAAGTATTACACTTGCCATTATATATCCACCTGAAAAATAATCAAATTTAGTAAGCAAGTAAGCAAACCAACACAATCTGTGCCCAAAAAAATTGAGCCGGTTTAAAAATAAACGTTTGAATGTTGTCATAAAGTCAGAGCTGTGGTGGTGAATGGTGATGACGATATCGGGCAAACGAAGAATTCAGAGGCTACCACTGGTAAATGATTTGGCTTTATAATAAACTGTGCTTTTCATTGTTATTAGTTATTTTGTAATTGATTGTATCATAACTTATCTATAATATATATATGCTGCAGATAAATGAAACCACACGAGATAACATTATAAGTAATGAACGTTTGTTAAAAATATGAAAATTTATTAAAAATATGACCTACGGTCATATATATAATAATGATTAATACGTAATCATTTATTTTGAAGGAATATAACCCGGAAATGACAAAAGTATAATTTAAAATGTGTAATTTAAAATTGAAATTGAAGCAAGCCTTTTATTTCAACTAATAATCGAATTATCGCACTGAAATCATTAAGTTTTGAAATTAAAGCAACTTAAAAACAAAACCTGATCAATTATTTCTTAGATGACTAATTGGAACTAGAGGGGGTGGTCCTAAACTCTTAACCCTGTCCTCCGATTTACTGGCTGCAATGTTATCTGTAACCTCAGAATGTAGGAAATGTGATTGATCTGATGTTGACACATCAGTTGCCATGGTAACTGTTGACACATCAGTTGTCATGGTAACTGTTGACACATCAGTTTTTACACCAATAATTGGTTCTCTTCTAGACACATTTAGTTTAGCTAAGTCAGGTAACTGTTTTTTGTCGTTCCCTTGACAAGCTATTTGTTGCCTCAGCTCGTTTGCTGATATTGGTACCACACACCCGTGTCTTCTTTTGAAGAACACATTGGAATCACCCTCTCTCAAACGAGAAAGAGTCCGCCCAGGGGTAACAAAAACTTTAATAAGGTACATGGACGTATCCTGAGGCATAGCCCGCTTGTGAATGTTTTCAACCCTTTGAAAAGAGCAGTCAACGAGTTGGTTAGGAAGTTCAGTAAGTTTGTAATCTGAAACCATCTTTGAAATAACCATGTCGATTTTAGTTCTGTGCTCATCTTTACGGGCTCGGTTCATCAACAAACCGTTTACAAGACCTTGATATGTGACTCCAATGTAAATAGTACCGCCTTCCGCACTGTTCAAATATGAAACAACTTCTCTAGCGAATACCACTAGATCTTGCTGTTTTGCAATGTTTTCTATGAAAGAAACGAAATCTGAAGTTTCTATGTTGTACTGAGACATACTACTAAGATGAGAAAATACAACTTTGTCTTCAGACCGGTTTTCTGAGGAGATGATATTCTCGATGGAATAAACTTGATAAGTACTGGATTCAAACTCATACTCTTCCAAACAATACTTCAGAACGTGCAGAACTTGAGAATGAACAGATTCTTCTTTGCAGTAGGTGGCATACGCATTAAAAGCAAATTCTAAACCACCACAAAAAATGAACATCTCCCTATTCTTCTCGCTATTTGCAATGAGATTTCTCATAACTTCTAATCCTTGTGCTAGCACTTCAGTACAAAAGAACCACTGCTGAATGCAAGAAAGGGTGGGTTTAATCATGAGCTCGCCACATACAGCACTGTGTTTGGAATAAAAGCAAAGTTGTGAAAAGTATAGGAGAGCATTACACAAGAGGACTCCATTTCTAGTTGTTTTGACTAGCTCGACAATTGGATCTAAATGGTTTTTTAGGAGGGTTCCAGCAAAAGGTTCAGAACTGGTCACTGTTTGCAGCAATTTGATCACCCTCACCTGTAGTTTGGTTTTTTTGCACGGAGCAACCAAATTGATTATCCTACACAATTTTGCAAGAGACGGAATCTCAAAAATGTGTTCTTCTGCAGTAAAAACGTAAGAGTGAGGTACCTCCGACTGCCAACCATAATCAATAGCAAAGACAAGCACAGAAGAAACCTTCCAAGCCAAAACCTGACCTCGAAAATTCAACTTTTTCATTCGCACTACAACCTGAGTGTCTTGACTTGTGGCCCGGATGGCAGCAGAAGCCATGTGATCAGCTAAATCTTGGTTGATCTCTAAGATGTCATCTGATAACTCCTGCACCCAAACAAACTGAGGATTCACCACATGAACTACCTTAACTGTCTCTGAAAAAGTATTGGGTGACTTTAGATTTAGGGTCAGATTGTTGACTTCAACATCACACTCTTTTGATAACAAGTCAACAACATTCTCCCCGGTGTCTTCAGCGAGAAGCTCCACATCGTATATGTTATCTTCATTAGGTTCATCAAAGAGTGCATCATATACATTGCCACACATGACCTCACGAGCTTTTTCAACAGTTTTCGTAGCCCAACTAGCTTCAAGAGCTTTGACACAACATGGTTCATGAGCATTGATTGAGTTTAACATTAGCAAGTCATCAAGAACATGAATGTTCTGAACAGTGAGAAGATGGTTGTTGAGAAACCTATACTTCTTTTGATTGAAATGGGTAAGTATTTCCAAAGAAATACAGTGTAGTTCGTACAGACTTTCTGACTGATCAATGCCTTGACGTCGTTGAATGCAGTCTGGTTTTAAGAGCTCCCAGAAATCGTGCAATAGCGACCGCTGTGACATCAACATATTTTGTTTTGATGGTGGCAGACTGGGTGAATTTTTTGCATATTTCAGCAGCCTTTTTGCTACACCGAGTCTATCTTCAAGTGATTTGGTGGTGGCATAGTGAGTTAAAATTTCATCAAGCGATTCTTGTCTCATTGCATCTGTAGTTTGCCAGCAGAGAAAACCTTGGAAAGTATTAATTAATTAAACACTTTTAAACAGGGTTTAAATATAATTTAAACAAGAAATGCAGCGCCATCTTAGGGGGGCACCAAATCGTTGTTTGAAAGTGGGACAATTTTGAAAAACTTAACAGAAGTACTAGCAAAACTGCATGTTTTGCTTTAGAAACACACTTTTTCAGAGATTTTACTAGAGTTTACTAGAGAGGATACATCCTCTAAAATCACCTAATTTGGGGCCAAAAGGGGAGCAGGTTTTTTAGTTGGGGACCGGCCGGAAGTACCAGCCAATGTTTACTCAAAAAATAATATATATAATAAGTGTTATCAATTCAAACTCAAAACTCACACAAGATTAGATCTCATTAAAACGATTAATATGTATATCATTACATGGAGCTTGTCGAAAAAAACATAGCTGAGCACATATAAAGTTGCCTTTAGTTAAAATTATCATATTAATGCGCTTTTAGAGTTGTAGAGTGGAAACAGGCGCATAGCTACGGCTAGCTAGCTATTCCAAAATTTTAAAAATTTAACGACTCTTATCAGTCGCATAGCGTCATGCCGTTTTTGCTGGCGAATTGATGGCAGTGTAACTGAGATGGTGTGCAGTGAAATTGATTCTGTGATGGCGTGCTTATGAGACAGAGTTATTATTAGCATTGCGGTTGATGTTGCGCTCTGATTTCCTTAGTCCCGTTATATTGTATAACATAAAGTTGGGCCATTTGTCTGCAATGCCCTTGTTTTGTTGATCAATGAGCATGTTTTTTATGCACCTTTTGTAGATATTAAGGTTGAATAGACTTGGCAAGGAAGTTGCTGCGACACTATATCTGTTTATTGCTAGTAGTGGACCTTTGTAGAATACTGAATTATTGTAAGGGTATTTACCGTATTCATCTGACCATGTGGTTGTAAGACTCGAATCCGGATCGGCGACGTTAAATATTGGTGCACTGTTAGGTATTGTTTTCTTTATAGAGGGAGGCACTAAACTTGGGAAGTTTTTCAGCTTATGTATAAAAACTAATGCGTTCTTTACGATGATACTATGAACTGTCAATATTTTGTGTACATAGAAACCAGACTTGGTACTTGCTAGTGGTGTACCGTCTTTGTACCAGTAATTAACAAAACCTGGTAGTATTGCTCTAAGACCCATTTTTTGTTTTACAAATAGTGTTTCTATATGGGATTTGGCAGCAAAACCCCAGACGAGGGAGCAGTAATTAAGGTGAGACTGCACAAAGCTGTGATATATTTGTAAACGTGCTTCCAGAGGCAAATAATTTTTAAGTTTGTACATGACTCCAATGTATCTGGCCATTTTCATTTTCATGGCAGAAATATGTTGCGACCAGTTCAGTTTGTTATCTATTATAACTCCTAAGAAACGGGCTTCTGTTTTTCTTTCGATTGTGACACCAGAAATTACTACATCGCGATAAATGAGGTTTCTTTGCCGAGAAAAGATCATATAATTCGTTTTTTTAAGATTTAGAGCTAATCCGTTGTTATCTACCCATTTAACTAAGACATCGCTAAGAATTTTGAGCTTATCATAAACCTCGTTTATATTTTCTCCTGTTAGGAAAATGTTTGCATCATCTGCGTACATGATGAAATTAGCTATTTCTGATATTTGAGGAAGATCGTTTATGTAGATTATAAAAAGGAGAGGTCCCAAAATTGAACCTTGGGGTACACCGTAAATAATGGGGTTGGCTGAGGATTCAGAGGATCCAATTGATACAAACTGGTTTCTGTTCATAAGATATGATTTAAACCAGTTTAAAGCTAGACCTCTTATGCCATAGTGCTCGAGCTTATTCAGGAGTATGGTGTGATCCACAAGGTCAAAGGCTTTGCTAAAGTCAATCAAAAGGAGCAAAGTAACTTGCTTTTTGGACATTGAATTGAGGATTCTGTCTTTAGCATTAAGAAGGGCATGTTCACAAGACCTACCTGGGCGGAAGCCGTATTGATTTTCACAAAGTATATTGTAGGTATCCAAGAAATTTATGACTCGATTGTGCATAAGCTTTTTGTAGACTTTTGAGAAAGTGGCAAGAAGAGATATCGGTCTGTAATTTTTGATGTCAGTTTTAGATCCACCTTTGTGTACAGGAACTACTTTTGCCGTTTTCAAGGCTTGGGGAAAGACCCCTTGTTCGAACGAGCTGTTAACAACGTGGGCCAATACAGTGGTAAAATTATGACAGCTGTTGGCAATTTTGAGTGGTTGGATTTTGGTGTCAAGAGTAGCTTTATTCTTAAATAGGTTAATAACGTCTTGAACTTCGGTAGTTGTGACTGGTTTTATGTAGATACTATTTGGAGAAGGGTTGCGAAGTGTCCCCTGGGCCCCACCAGGATCGAACGTGGTCCTACTACTAATTTCAGATTTAATTTTTGGAGCGATGTTTGAGAAGTGATCATTAAATTTTTCTGCTACTGCTGCCGGTGTGCTGACTTGTCCGTTTTCGTCCGACAGGTGCCAACAGGGAGGCGCCTTTTTGGCAGGGGAGCACCAACAGGCAACGTTATGCAACTGATTTATATGATGAAATTAACAATTTAATAGATCAGCTCAGCGCAGGACACCAAGTTCAGAATTTTGCGAAAAATAACTTCACGAAATTAGGAACATAAGCGACATCTGTGCACAGGCAATGCGACGGGCGCAATCTACAATATACCAATAACCTTGTTCACTAACACTTGTTCGTGACTCTTTTTGCCTTCGGCACTTGAGTCATGGATTGGGATAAAATTAGGTTCCTCTTCGAAAATTAAATAGCTAGGAGTATTAGGAGCTTTGTGTTATAGAAGAATTAATGTAAAATGTTGAGGATGGCCCCAAACTTTAATTGGTTAGACAATGTCAGTAATGCAAAGGTGTTTGGTATCAATGAAACAAGAAATTTCAATGAAGCAAGAAATTTAATTTTTAGTACATTTTGCAGAATAAAAATTATGTAAAACAATTCATATAAATATAATGCTCATTTGCTGTATGACTTTTGTTTCCTTGACTGCTAGTTTAATTTTGAAAGGACAGGTAACTAACAGGGCAAGGAATGTGCATGCCTGAAAGCTCACCATCCCAGAACTAACAGTAATGTTTGCTCAAAGGAGAATATAACGAGCCGGGCATATTAAATATATAGCGAGACACAATGATGGCCCATCAAGATCAGACAGGAAAGAAAATTATTCAAACAATATACACATAATATAACAATTACCCTATATAAAAATTCAATATAAATTCAATACTAAATAAAATTTATAAACACCCTTTAAGTAGTATAAGTAAGCCAGTTTAAAGTAAAACAAAATTTTTTTTTAGTAAAACAAAATTTTTATTTACCACAAAACAATCAATACATATTTAATATTATTATACATTTACAAATAAATCTAAATTTAAATTCAGCTATAGACACAATACACAGCCCGCCGCGCAGACAGCCACACATTGCTGAGAGATTCTCAGGTGCAGATGTAAGCGCCGCGCGCGCGAGGTTTGTTATCTTACAATTACATGTCACGATATATTATTAATTATCAGAGAATTTTAGAAGCAAAATAATAATTGCATATTGGGAAAATTTCGGTCGTTAACGCAGTATAGGGCGTGGACACTGCAATGCTAATAACGGAAAATTTTGAGGCACAAGTTTCATTCAGCTACCCAATTTATATGTGACATGTACTTGTATTAAATTCAGATAAATGTTAGTAACAATCGATGCCAACATTGTGCAACTGTAAACTGCAAAATGTTAACGTCGATTATCACTAAATCACATCTCGCAAGTTACTAATTCTTTGCACTATATATGTTACGTCACTATAGCATATGTCATTCATATTGTACGTTATTGGTTATATAAGATAAAAATAAACATTTTATAATTGTTTCAATGTTCAACACTGCTAAAAAACAAATACCTACTTGCCCATCGATTAAGCAGTCGCCAAAAGAAGGCTCAAAGTTAATTTACCTTCACACCTCGTTTTGGAGACTGAAGGATGTCAATAAATAAATAATGGATAACATTAATACTGAATATGATGGATAATCAGTAATATCAATAAAATCCACAATCACTAATCATGTTTTCGATGGGCAAGCACTCGCAACTGGATGCTGAAACAAACGGCGCAAGTCTTGCACCGTTCATGCAGCATACGTCGCGAGATATCATGAGCTCCGCTAACTCTGCGATTCTAACGGATGAATTAGGCTACCCCGACAGAAACACAGGTAACAGGGGGTTGTGGAAGGACACGAACACTGTTCGTTAACTCGTACCCCGGGTACCCCCTATATAGATCTATGTCCCGCCGGAGACAGCCCACCACCAGTCATATCGAAAGCAGCTTTTAATTCTGCATTATAAATATCGCGTCGTCATAATAAATAATATACATTACCACTACACACTTGTCACTACACACTTTTATGCACGGTACAACTAAAATATTAACAAGAGACAGAAGAGTTTTACATCGGCTCAGCACCGCAAGGACGTTGGCTATACACGTGGTTCATAAATTAGTTTGATTTGGGTACGGTTCGACCGGGAAAGTGGTCGGGGTTAGTTCTCATAATGAGTAATCACTGTCGTCAGATATATTAGAGCGGGAACTCCCCCAGGTTCCGGACGAAACGCGCACAGTATTTAGAGTATCAGCGCGCAATGCTGTGCGCGCTCCCATATTGTTTTATCATTCGGCGATCGCGTTCAACGTGACTGGTTAGGAAGTGCTATGTTGTTTACCTAATTTCAAGCATGGTATCCATAGATAAGATTATCAGTCAGTAAGTGGGAATAACAGGCAAGTATCACTTCTCACTCAGAATTCAGTGAAATTTTTGTCACACCAATCAGTTCCATACCTGTTTTGAGCTCTTAGAAGTGACTGTTTAAGCAAATTCTTGACAGAGCTGCAAGGGGAGGTGAAATTCATCGGCCCAACTTTACGAAATTCGTTCCACAGCCATGCAGATTTGTACATAAATTGATTAGTTGGAGAGGGCGTGATTAACAAATTATCTTTCCTATTTGATAAGCCGAATAGGTAGTATAACGAAATTGGTACTCGTGACTTAATGATCTTAAACAATTCCATTAAACAACGGTATCTGTATAGGTTCTCTATAGCAAGTAGTTCGTGTTTTGTGAATAGAGGTTTGGTGGACTCTTTAACATAGAATTCAGATCCTAGACGTTGAGAATTAATTGGTCTTGCTCTAGCACATGTCTTGAACTTGTCTACATAGGCTTCAAAGTCTCCAAAGAGAATCCTGATACACTTCTTTTGAGTAATAAATAGCGGTTTCAACTGATTATTGGGAATACCTCCCCAGACAGAAATAGCATAACCTAGGTGTGATTCAAAGAGAGAATGATATATTTGCTTATATAGTGATTCTGGTAAGCATTTCTTAATACGGTAGATACGTCCACAAGCACTACTTAGTTTCTTATTGAGAGATAATATGTGTGGTTTCCAGCTCAGTTTATCATCAATGATTACTCCAAGAAATTTTGTCTGACTTACACGTTTAATTATTTTGTTATTTATGGACAAGTTTTGGCTATCTATATCTGCATTTAATTCGCTATTATCACGTTTAGAGGGAGAAAAGTACATATAACAACACTTCTTTACATTAATGTGCAGTAGGTTAACTCCCATATACTTGTTTACGGCCTGTAGTACTTCATTAGCCAATTCGTATGCTTTATTTTTCGAATCGGCAGCGACAAATATATTAGTATCGTCTGCAAATAAGACAAATTTACCCTTATTAGTTATATTGCAAATATCATTGATATACAGTAGGAAAAGTAGAGGTCCTAATACACTACCCTGAGGGACTCCAAATTCGACCGGTAATTCATCAGATTTGGTATCTAGAACATTTACAAATTGTTTCCTATTAGACAAGTAACTAGAGATAAGATTCAGAGCATTCCCTCTTATACCGTAGTTTTTTAATTTAGTAGTTAGTTTACAGTGATCTTTTTTCCGTCATAATTAAGACTCAGTGTGGAAGAAACTTTTGCATATCTACATTCTATAGAGTAGGAACGCTTGGCTTAGATAATTTTGAATCTTTCAAGAAACATTTTGTTACTTTAGCATCTGCCAGAAAGTTGCAAAGACACATTCTGGTAGGGGACTTTAATTTAGCTTCGATTTCCTGGCCAGATGGTCAGTCATCTTGCCAGCTACATTCTAGCTTTGTAAATTTTCTCACTGATGACCTCGGACATACACAACTTATTAGCTCCCCTACTCACAAGTCAGGCAACACCTTAGATCTTGTGTTCACTAACATTCAGAACCTTATTAAGAATGTTAAAGTTTTAGATCAAAACGAAATGTGTATGTCCGACCACTTTTGTATAACATTTGACATTGATGTTAAGACCAAGTATATTAAGCAGCCTAAAAGAAAGATCTTTAATTATAGTAAAGGTAATTTTAGGGGCCTGAATTCTGAGTTATTTAGCATCGATTGGGATAGTATATTTGAGTGTAATGATCCTTATCTTGCCTGGAGTCGATTCAGAGGAGTTCTTGATGCAGCCTGTGACCGATGGATCCCTAAAAAGACCATTAAGTCTCAGTTCCAGCCTCCATGGTATGACTCCGAATGTGATCGTCTCCTACGAAATAAGGAGAAATGGAGAATAAGGCATAAGGGGAGCAACTCTGAGTCTCATAAACAAAAGTTTCGTGCATTTCGAACAAAATTTAAAAATATGATGGACGAAAAAATGAGACTCAGTGTTGAGGATGACTCCGATGATGCTCTTATCTCCAAGAAATTCTGGACCTACGTTAAGTCTAAATCAAAGTCAACCAGGATCCCTGAAACTGTTAAATATCATAATCGCTTTCGAAACAATCCATCTGATCAAGCTGCCCTTTTTAACGAATATTTTTATGAGCAGTTTTCTCAAGAGAGCGATTATGGCATTGACATAGATTTTCGTGATGATTGTTTTTCCAGTCTTGTGTTTAGTAGAGAAGATGTTCTGTTGATTCTTAAAAAGTTAAATCCTAACAAGGCCCCTGGCCCTGATGGGATTCATGGGAAAGTCCTCAAAAACTGTGCCCAAAGCCTTGCATACCCACTTAGTGTTTTATTTAACCTGTCTTTCTCAAGCGGATGCATACCCCCTGATTGGAAGCTGGCACTTGTAGTACCAGTGCACAAAAAGGGTGATAAGTCTTCGGTTGAGAACTACAGGCCTATCTCGTTAACATCTCTTGTAATGAAAGTCTTTGAAAGGTGCATAAAGACTGCATTATACGCTGCATGTTCTGATCTGTTGGATGACCGACAACACGGTTTTGTTAATGAACGTTCATGCACAACCCAAATGATACCTTTCACGGACAATCTTGCACTTGCACTGAACAACAGGTCCAGGACTGATATAATATATTTTGATTTTGCGAAAGCCTTTGATAGCGTTTCGCATGACCTCATTTTAAGTAAATTAAAGAATATTTTTAAAGTGGATGGACTAATGCTTAAATTTATCAAGTCCTATCTTGAGGGGCGACAACAACAAGTAGTGATAGGAGGCCAAACGTCTTCCTCTCTACCAGTTCGGTCTGGTGTCCCTCAAGGTTCTATACTTGGCCCTCTATTGTTTGTAATATTTATAAATGACATGTTCTCCTGTGTCTCTGAAGGCACCAATATCGCCCTTTATGCAGATGACACTAAAATTTGGAGGGAGATTCTTGGTTACCCTGACCATCACATAATCCAAAATGACATCAATAGATTGTATGATTGGTCAGTGAGAAATCGAATGAAGTTCCATCCACAAAAGTGCAAAGCCCTCTCTGTGTCCCTGCAAAGAAACGTGCTGGATAACTTGCCATTCAATACCTTCTTCTATAAACTTTCTGGAAGTGATATTGACTTTGTGCCCTCTCAGTCAGATTTAGGAGTCGCAATAAACTCCAGGTTTAATTGGGGTGCACAATGTAAAGCGCTTGTTTCCAAAGCTAACTCCAGACTTGGACTACTTAAGAGAACATGTCATTTCACTACTGATAAAAGGCAGAAAAGATCGTTCTATTTGGCGTTAATTAGGTCTATATTTGAACATTGTTCTGTCATATGGTCCCCTCAATCTGCAACTCATCTTCAACAGTTTGTTGCTATCCAAAAGAGGGCTATTAAATGGATCAATGGTGAACCCTACTCCAGTTATAATGACGATAAACTTGCTACAGAGCAAAAGAAGCTAAATATTCTCCCTGTCATGCAGAAGTTTATTTATAACGATCTTATGACCTTCTATAAAATAGTGAATAGCATAATCCCAGTTTCGCTTCCTACTTATATAGTCCTATGCCGTCCAGAGGGCACCCGATACACTAGGCACAATGCTCAAATAATTGATAGATCGGATACTTCAACTTACATGAGTACCACTGTGCCCTGCTCGGATGCCTTCCGAAATAGCTTCTTTCATAGATCTATGCTGAAATGGAATAGTCTACCAGTATGTATCCGGCAGTCAGAGCGGATTTCTACTTTTAAGGCCAATCTGATCAAGTACCTCTGGGCTGCCGATACAGTCTGGCCAGACTAGCTCATCAGTCTTATGATTCTCAGAAATGTGTTTTTGTTGGTTACAATTCTGCCGTCCACTTTCCTATCCGCTTGTCCTTTTCTTTTTTCTTCTATCAGTTGTGACGGAATTGTAATGAACAAAATCCATATATAATTATTTATGATATGTTTGATTTTTTGTTATTGTATGTCATTCAAATTTGGTAGACGGCCCCAACGTTAATGTGGCTCTTGCTATGTGTTGGTTCAGCCGAATTAATTATTATGTAATCAAGTTTATTTTTCTCTTTTAGTTAGTTGTCATCCGGCCAAACATTAAGCAACTTATATTGCAGTTCCATTTATCAATTAGTATATCAAAATATGTCATTGTAATTTTGCATGGCTGAAATGTAACGCTTGATTTATATATATAATAATTAATTGAATTTTCAAATAAAAAAAGAGTGTCAAAGGCTTTTGAGAGATCGATGAAGACCCCTAGGACATGTTGCTTTTTACTAATTAACGATTCTATATGTTCTACAGAGTAGTTCAGTGCATGGCTGGTGGAGTGTCCTTTCCTAAAGCCGAACTGGTTTTCATGTATTATCCCCTTGGAAGTAAGGAAACTATAGAGCCTCTTATAAATTAACTTTTCTAGAATTTTCCCGAATACAGGTAGAGTTGATACTGGTCTATAGTTTTCTAATAGCTGTTCATCTTCTTTTTTGTAAATGGGGCTGATTCTCCCAGTCTTCAATTCATCGGGGAAGTGGCCTTCTTGCATGCATTTGTTAAAGTATCTAGCTAAGTACGGTGCAGTAATTTGGCATGACTTCTTGATCACATGAATAGGTATGTCACTGGATTTCCCGTTTTTTAGTTCGCTTATGGTCTCTTTAATCTCAGTACAGTCAGAATCCCAAAGATAAATACTGGACGTAATTGATGTTGGCAGGTAGTCAGTAAATGAAGGCAGCGAATTTATTCTCAAATAGTCACCAGAGTATGCTTCGTTCAGGTTAGCTGCAATAGAGGCAAAGTATTTATTGAACTCATTTGCAATTATACGACGATTAATCACACGTTCATTATTTATCACGAAGTTCGGCTTGATCTCACGTCTTTTCTTACCACGTAGTTCGTTGATTATCTGCCAGGTTTTCTTACTATCTCCAGCGCATTCTGTAATCTTAACACCATAAAGAACTGGCTCCAAATTTATATCTAATTCTGCTATTTTTACTGCACTACTACTTTTAGACCCTCTCTCTCCTCTAAGAGCTATGATTGTTGTTCTCAATAGGTCAAATCTTACTCTCTTCCTAATAAAAGTCATTGCCTCACTATATCGTTGGCCTGATTTCCTAGATAGTTTATCCGCTAATTTCTTGAAGAACTTATTAGCTTCCCTTCCCATACCCCCAGTGGTTGATAGGACTATCGGTGTAAACGTCCCATGTTCGACTTCTACAATCCTTTTATTGTATAGATTCTTTTTCTGTCTCTCGTGGCTATTGTACATAGTGGTTGGAGATCCAAGAGCCTTATTGGAAGGAGCTTGAGCATGAAATACTCTTACATCTAAAAATGCTCAAGTACTTTTCTGTACTGGGAGCCCCAGCATAGATATCGGGGACCAGGACGCCCACATCTAACGTTTCTTGGATATGCTGAAGAGGGATACCAAACTGCCCAGCAATCAGGAGATCCCGACAGTGATGCTTGGCCGACAAGTGCGGAGGGTATATAGCTGCTCGGACTTAAGATCCGACCTAAGTCTAGTCAGTCAGTCAAGATTTTATTTTACATGTAAAATTATTTATTCATTATTCAGTCCAATCATTTGATGCAATTAGCACAGCATGAGACACAGCTATACTATAACATGTCGCAAAACTAGCCCGTTGCAATCATAGATATTCCAAATATTAATATTGTCATTAATTTCTCGTGTTAAATATCCCGGAATATCTAAACAGTGATAATTGTTTATATAAATCGATATTGCTATATCTGGGGACCCGCTTCGACGCGCCGCGCCGCGCGAATAAGCATTCTTGCTAGTATAGTCGCATCATCGATCATTGCTCTGCTTCGCAGAGCAACGATCTTGATGGGTTGACATTGTCAATCAAGTAAAATATTTGTTCCAATTATTAGACCATCGGCGCGCGTTTTAGTAGTTTATAAGGCTAAAAGTTCCACATACCAATATTAATGATGTGCCAATGTTTTAAATTAATTATATTCGACATTTTTACAAAAAAGACCAATAGGGATAAGTTTTGCATATCAATCATATTTGTATCACGTTGCGACCCCCACGGTCGTTTCACTATGGTGACGACGATACAGGGGAGCCGCGCACTTCGTGCGCGGCGGGTCATACAACCAACAACGTATGACAAAATTATATTACTGGGGATGTTACTGGGGATGTTTCGAACTGGAAGATCCGGTCTTAATCTTGTTTCAAGCATAGATGTAGTAGAAGTTTAACTAAAATAAAGAATATCCAAAAGTCTTGTAGCGTGGTGCGTTATTGAGCCGCGCACTCAATTATGACTAGTAACAATGATTAATTAATGTTGGTGGGAAATATTTATTATATATTTTCACATAATGCGATGATATTTTGTAAACATGTGTGATAATGTGATGTCATAAATTTTATTTACTTAATTTTGCAGAATCTTGGAGGACTTTGCCGCATTGACGCGCCGCGCAAACTATCATTTTAACTTCGCAGATTAGCCTTGCTTAAAGTTGCATAATATAAAGAAGGCACTCATAAAGTTGCAAAATGCTGCCAACAATACAGCACAGCTAGCATAAAATTTGTTGTTTAACTGAAAACACAGCTGTTGATTAAAAAAATATGAACACACTTTTAAAAAAGTAGTCCATTGTTTTTTATTTGGTCACAGCCTCCTTCTAAAAGTAAAATAAAGTAAAGTAAAAAATTTACTGTGGTTGCAAGAAGCATTATTTGATTTTTAAAAATGGTAGTCGTGAAATCCGTGGTAGGTATAAATGTAATTCATCATAACTTCCATCGTCCATTTCATATATAATATAATATAACAAATCAAATAATATAATAACAAATCAATCTTTCGACAATCATGTTCAATATAACATCAGCATCATAATTTTTACAACAATGTAACGGATTAAGTAAAACAAAATTTAAGTAAAACAAAATTTAAATTTTATTGCCATTACAATGAATAATGATATCATAATAAATATAAGTAGACATCCGATAATAAACTTGTTACATCCAGTAATAAGTAAAACAAAATTTTTAAGTAAAACAAAATTTAAATTTTATTGCCATTACAATGTTGCTCTAACCAGAGCCCTCTCGCTTGCAGTAGCGCGCGACCGCCGTAGGCGGCAAAAGAGGGCTCTATAGACAGCCACAAACTGGCACCACAAATCGTTTCACATAGCCATGTGCCTACGCGTACTGCGTGACGCGCTTGTTACTGCAAGCGAGAGGGCTCTGGTTAGAGCAAACAAATCGTGGTGCCAGATTTCCTCCTATATTTCTGATGCCGCGCGCGACGTGTTAGTCATGTCTAGTTACTGCAACTGTTAGACTCGTGCATTGCATTTGCACATATATAATCAGTGCAATATTTTCTCGTTGGATAAGAGTTTTTGGAGGGAATTAATTTAATCTCTTTGTTCAATCATTTCATTTTACTGTTTCCTGATTCTTTGTTCGTTGCCATCATTCGGCAGCTGATCAGATCATTCGGCGGATGATTCAAAGGGAGACAACTTTAAAGGTGTTTGAAGGTCAGCTGAAGGTCAGCTGAAGACGATTAACACAAATATTTTGGAAGCTCCTGCTAATTAAATCCTTGCGTATCACTTATATGTTTTTAATATCCCCTCTAGGTTTAAAGGTTTCTGTTGAATTGTCAGTAATCAGCAGACTTTGCTACACTTTTGTCATTTGCAATTGGACTTTAGATTTATTTTCTCATTGGATTAGATTTTTGTAGGGAGCTAATATACCTTCTTTGATCATGCACTCCATTTAACAAATTTTGCTTGTTCCTTTGTTTGTTTCAATCATTCAGTTGATCATTCGGCGGATGATTCAAAGGGCGGAGGGCCGGGACATATTTTAATGTTAAATTCTCAATAACCAGCAGACTTGTTATCTGCAGTTACCTTGCTACACTTTTTTCATTTGCAATTGGACTTTAGATTTATTTTCTCATTGGATTAGATTTTTGTAGGGAGCTAATATACCTTCTTTGATCATGCACTCCATTTAACAAATTTTGCTTGTTTCTTTGTCTGTTGCAATCATTCGGTTGATCATTCGGCGGATGATTCAAAGGGCCGGGACATATTTTAATGTTAAATTCTCAATAACCAGCAGACTTGTTACCAGTTACCTTGCTACACTTTTGTCATTTGCAATTGGACTTAAGATTTATTTTCTCATTGGATTAGATTTTTGTAGGGAGCTAATATACCTTCTTTGATCATGCACTCCATTTAACAAATTTTGCTTGTTTCTTTGTCTGTTGCAATCATTCGGTTGATCATTCGGCGGATGCTCCAAAGGGCCGGGACATATTTTAATGTTAAATTCTCAATAACCAGCAGACTTGTTACCAGTTACCTTGCTAGTGCTACACTTTTGTCGTTTGCAATTGGACTTTAGATTTATTTTCTCATTGGATTAGATTTTTGTAGAGAGCTAATATACCTTCTTTGATCATGCACTCCATTTAACAAATTTTGCTTGTTCCTTTGTTTGTTGCAATCATTCGGTTGATCATTCGGCGGATGCTCCAAAGGGCCGGGACATATTTTAATGTTAAATTCTCAATAACCAGCAGACTTGTTACCAGTTACCTTGCTAGTGCTACTCTTTTGTCGTTTGCAATTGGACTTTAGATTTATTTTCTCATTGGATTAGATTTTTGTAGGGAGCTAATATACCTTCTTTGATCATGCACTCCATTTAACAAATTTTGCTTGTTTCTTTGTCTGTTGCAATCATTCGGTTGATCATTCGGCGGATGATTCAAAGGGCCGGGACATATTTTAATGTTAAATTCTCAATAACCAGCAGACTTGTTACCAGTTACCTTGCTACACTTTTGTCATTTGCAATTGGACTTAAGATTTATTTTCTCATTGGATTAGATTTTTGTAGGGAGCTAATATACCTTCTTTGATCATGCACTCCATTTAACAAATTTTGCTTGTTTCTTTGTCTGTTGCAATCATTCGGTTGATCATTCGGCGGATGCTCCAAAGGGCCGGGACATATTTTAATGTTAAATTCTCAATAACCAGCAGACTTGTTACCAGTTACCTTGCTAGTGCTACACTTTTGTCGTTTGCAATTGGACTTTAGATTAATTTTCTCATTGGATTAGATTTTTGTAGAGAGCTAATATACCTTCTTTGATCATGCACTCCATTTAACAAATTTTGCTTGTTCCTTTGTTTGTTGCAATCATTCGGTTGATCATTCGGCGGATGCTCCAAAGGGCCGGGACATATTTTAATGTTAAATTCTCAATAACCAGCAGACTTGTTACCAGTTACCTTGCTAGTGCTACTCTTTTGTCGTTTGCAATTGGACTTTAGATTTATTTTCTCATTGGATTAGATTTTTGTAGGGAGCTAATATACCTTCTTTGATCATGCACTCCATTTAACAAATTTTGCTTGTTTCTTTGTCTGTTGCAATCATTCGGTTGATCATTCGGCGGATGATTCAAAGGGCCGGGACATATTTTAATGTTAAATTCTCAATAACCAGCAGACTTGTTACCAGTTACCTTGCTACACTTTTGTCATTTGCAATTGGACTTAAGATTTATTTTCTCATTGGATTAGATTTTTGTAGGGAGCTAATATACCTTCTTTGATCATGCACTCCATTTAACAAATTTTGCTTGTTTCTTTGTCTGTTGCAATCATTCGGTTGATCATTCGGCGGATGCTCCAAAGGGCCGGGACATATTTTAATGTTAAATTCTCAATAACCAGCAGACTTGTTACCAGTTACCTTGCTAGTGCTACACTTTTGTCGTTTGCAATTGGACTTTAGATTTATTTTCTCATTGGATTAGATTTTTGTAGAGAGCTAATATACCTTCTTTGATCATGCACTCCATTTAACAAATTTTGCTTGTTCCTTTGTTTGTTGCAATCATTCGGTTGATCATTCGGCAGATGCTCCAAAGGGCCGGGACATATTTTAATGTTAAATTCTCAATAACCAGCAGACTTGTTACCAGTTACCTTGCTAGTGCTACTCTTTTGTCGTTTGCAATTGGACTTTAGATTAATTTTCTCATTGGATTAGATTTTTGTAGGGAGCTAATATACCTTCTTTGATCATGCACTCAATTTAACAAATTTTGCTTGTTTCTTTGTCTGTTGCAATCATTCGGTTGATCATTCGGCGGATGATCCAAAGGGCCGGGACATATTTTAATGTTAAATTCTCAATAACCAGCAGACTTGTTACCAGTTACCTTGCTACACTTTTGTCATTTGCAATTGGACTTAAGATTTATTTCTTATTGGATTAGATTTTTGTAGGGAGCTAATATACCTTCTTTGATCATGCACTCCATTTAACAAATTTTGCTTGTTCCTTTGTTTGTTGCAATCATTCAGTTGATCATTCGGCGGATGATTCAAAGGGCCGGGACATATTATAATGTTAAATTCTCAATAACCAGCAGACTTGTTACCAGTTACCTTGATACACTTTTGTCATTTGCAATTGGACTTTAGATTTATTTTCTCATTGGATTAGATTTTTGTAGGGAGCTAATATACCTTCTTTGATCATGCACTCCATTTAACAAATTTTGCTTGTTCCTTTGTTTGTTGCAATCAATCAGTTGATCATTCGGCGGATGATTCAAAGGGCCGGGACATATTTTAATGTTAAATTCTCATTAATAACCAGCAGACTTGTTACCAGTTACCTTGATACACTTTTGTCATTTGCAATTGGACTTTAGATTTATTTTCTCATTGGATTAGATTTTTGTAGGGAGCTAATATACCTTCTTTGATCATGCACTCCATTTAACAAATTTTGCTTGTTCCTTTGTTTGTTTCAATCATTCAGTTGATCATTCGGCGGATGATTCAAAGGGCGGAGGGCCGGGACATATTTTAATGTTAAATTCTCAATAACCAGCAGACTTGTTACCTGCAGTTACCTTGCTACACTTTTTTCATTTGCAATTGGACTTTAGATTTATTTTCTCATTGGATTAGATTTTTGTAGGGAGCTAATATACCTTCTTTGATCATGCACTCCATTTAACAAATTTTGCTTGTTTCTTTATCTGTTGCAATCATTCAGTTGATCATTCGGCGGATGATTCAAAGGGCCGGGACATATTTTAATGTTAAATTTTGAATAACCAGCAGACTTGTTACCAGTTACCTTATTACACTTTTGTCATTTGCAATAGTACATTTGTTAAATGTTGTCAAGGTGTAAATTTTCTCTAATTTTAATTGTATTTTGGACAAGTGTTTTGTTGAGAAACACTTATATAAGCGAACCTACCCCAATATTGATTAGCAAACAGTATTTTATTGATTAACTCCCTAAATTATTTCCAGTCCAAATAGTGGATATTTATTAGAATAATTTACAGCCTTCTCTGAGGAACACTATAAGTGAACATACCCCAATATTGGTTACCAAACAGTATTATTGATTTATTCCCTACAATCATGTTTCCAGTCCAAAAAGTGGACATTTATTAGCATAATTTACAGCCATCTCTGAGAAACACTATAAGTGAAGCTTATTGTTTAACATTTGATCAATTATTCTGTCTTATTGTGTTCCATTTTTTGTGAAACTTGGTTTCGAGATAGCAGTTGACCAACAAACTAGGACCGGTGACCGAACTTTTGAGGGGGTCCCCGACCCCAACCGCCAAACGGTGCCCGCGGGGCAGCCACGCCCATATTTGGTTCAAATTAGGCCCAATTTAGCCAAATACCCTGGACATGCCCAAAACCCAGATTTTATGTGCTCTTCTTGTAGCTAGTGGTCCCCTGGCCTGAGCGTATGCCCAAATATGGTCATATGGTTTTTGGCTCATAACTCAGTCATTTTTTGCCCAATCTTGATGAAAATTCATATAATTCATCTCGAAACCAAGTTTTACAAAAAAAAGTAGGGTGAACACCCCCCCCCCCCCCCCCCCCCCCTTCCCTTAACTGTTCGATCCGTTATGAGTTTGTTTTATACATTTGAGTTCACATTGCACTTTATCAGATCATAATTTTCAGTCGACTAATATTTTTCTTGTCTTAAAACAGCTTATTGTTTAACATTTTACCAATTACTCTGTCTTATTGTGTTGCCATTTTAAACTGTTCGATTCCGAATTGGTGAGTTTGTTTTATACTTTTGAGTTCACAGCTGCACTTTATCAGATTATAATTTCAGTCCACTAATATTTGCTTCTCTTAAATCATCTCATTGTTTAACATTGACCATATTTATTTTTATATATTTATTAGCATAATTTACAGCCATCTATATCTCTGAGAAACACTATCAGTGAACCTACCCCAGTATTGCTGTATTGGTTAGCAAACAGTAACATGTTAAGCGTGTATTATAAACCATGTCCTATTCCCCCACCCCTTTTTCCTTAGCGAGTGATAACTAAATATGTGAATGACCCCTTACAAAGGATCCTGTACGTGCAGAAATAGTATACATCGAAGTACACACTCATCTGCACACTAAAGTTACACTCGCTACAGTTCATCTCTCGGATTATTCCAGAATTGCGCGCAAACACACGTGTTGTCTCAAACATTGAAACAGTCTGTTTCATTGACATGTAGGTCAACACTCTCTCGTTGTGTACGTTTTGAGAACTTTTGTTTAGACTTTAGGGGCCATCTACTTGGGACGTCCGTCAAAATTGCAGATTTTCAGACCACCCCCGGGGAGCACCCCCTCCCCCCCTCCCCCTGTCCGGGTGTGTCCGAATTTTCAAACCCCCTCCCCCGGACGTCCGATTTCCAGCTACTTTAAAGAGTACAAATAAAACCAACTCAAATTCATTGTTAATAAAATGTGTAGTCACTTAGAATAGACAATAATACATTTAGTGTCGAACAAGTTTAGCACAGTTACATTAAGGTACTTAAGTAGGTAGCCATCCAATGGAATAAGTTTTAAGGCAGTAGCAGAATATGCGAGTTGTGTCTCGCTCTCATGAGCTGCTCTGGGAAACGACTTCTCGTTCAAAATACAGGGATCTAAACTTACTGAGTAATTAGTGTCAAAGAGTTGAAATAAATGCGACTTTTTCGTTAATTCTGCCAAAATTTCCGGACGTCCCGGATTTTCAGAAACCACTCCCTATCACTGTCCGGAATTGTCCGAAATTCCAAAACCACCTCCCCCTCCCTTTTTGCTGGACGTCCCTAAGTAGATGGCCCCTTAATATTTTATTTGATGCAGAATAGCTGACAGCAGCTACAATTGTACATTTGACTCAGTCTTTCTGTGCTTTCATATCTTAAGTCTGATATTTACTTTGCTCCTAACCTTCTTTTAGTTCTGACAAAGCAAGATTTGCATGATACAGCGACTTTTTATGTCGTCATCGCTGCATATTTAGACTTTAGAGCCAAGGTACTAAGGCAGATAGCTGATATTCAGGGCTCTTTCCCCCTAGGACGATTTTGGAGCCCGCTGTTTGACAATATTTACACTGAAAAAATTGGTCGACTCTTTATCTTATTCTCTCACATTAAACAACATTACCAGGTTTATTTTTTTCTAGAAATGACTATAATGTGACTATTGCATTGGATAGAGTTTTCCAATGGCATTGTTTTCTACCTATCTGACCGTATGTTGAGTTTCGCCAAGACTTGACGGGACCATCACATCTTTTGACCACCCCAAAAGTCTCACTCGTTGCGCCAACACAGCAGAGAGTTCGTGAGGAGGGCCTATATCCCTGATCAGCGGCATATCCTTTCGTCCACCACAACACTAACTCACAACAGTAACTGATGAACAATCCTTTCCAACTAATGCTCACTGAATTTATCCTCAGCGCTTCTGTTGACACAGCATGGCACCAGGTACTCTCCCTTATTTTTCCCTATTTATTTTGTTATATTACACAAGCTGAACTGGCTCGAGGGATACCCTTGATTTTTACACGTACCTCATTATTACATCATATTTTATTTCAAAATTCAAATAAACTTTACATCAATGTATTACAGTTATATTCAATAAAAAGACCACAATATCTCCTGTGAAGCAAAAACATGGAAAAAAAGAGAGCTAGAAAAATATTCATGATACTCAACACTACCAGACTCAGCTGGAGTGAGAAACAATATGTAAAAACTTCAAGGTAAAATTTATTTCGGCTGAACCAAAACACGGTGGTAAGACCATAATAACATTGGTGCCGACCCTACATAAAATCATTATAAAATAATCAAGAGAATAAATTTAAATGTATACGATACCTTCTTGCTACTACTCCACAAACTTACACGACATAACAACAAAATAACATAATTAAATAATATTATAATAAAACAATCTATAATCTAGCCACCTCACGTACTGCGTGACGCGCTTGTTTCGGGGGTTGTTTCATAAGAGAAAAAACGGCGCGTTCTACTGCAGGTGCGAGGGGCAAATATAGAGAGTATGACATTCATAAAGTAAAATATATATATAATAATATTCCAAGATGGGCCGTCTAATCAGGCCAGCATACGTCAGAAGACCAGAGAAATTCAGTTAGCTTTGTTTTGAAAATAGAAATTTTCTCAGTCTGTCTAACATAGGCTGGCAAAACTATCAAGTTTAAGTATGTTAAATTCGATTCTAATCGAAATAAAATGGTTAACATTTGCAAGATAGTAACATTTGTTTCACTTCAGGGACGGATCCAGTGATCCACTAACTTTCCTATCAGAGATCTAGACGGACCTGAAATTAGCACCTCCTATACTCTGGTTAGAATTATATTTAGATTAAAGATTCAATATTTAACTGACTTATAATTTATTGTCGAGAACCATGACCATTGCACTAGAATTTAAAACTTTAAAAGATGAAATAGAGTGTACCATCCCGAAGAATTAACACTATTATTGATTTCTCATACCAAAGTGCGATAACGCGCGATTTGTGATTACACATTATAATACATATCGTTGTATCGTGTAATAGTATCGTTAGAATTGACTGAATCGTTGCAAATTCCGTAGTTCCCGCCTAAACAGTAATCGAAAGATTGATCTAGAAGCTTTGACAGAGTTTTAGCTATTTATGTCTGCCACATTGACTTTCTGATGAATAAAGGAAAAAATCGTAAGCCTTTTACAATATCTAGCGCAGCCGGCCGCGCGTTATTGACATTGTGTAGACCCTTTGAAATTTTTTAAAGCTTTTAAAAACGGCCATTTCTTAGGATCGATGTCCTTAAAGTTAGTTGTTCAGATCATTCAGAGGTTATCGTTTAAAGTTTAGTTCAGTTCAGTCTAAAAAAGAAATCTGAAAGAAGGTAAATATCTTAAACCTCAGCTGCTTTTCCTAATATGTGAGATGAGTCTGTCCGACCAAATTTTATTTGGTTAGCCGTCAGGGCAGAAACTCAGAATCTCAACGAATCTTTATTTAGTTGCTTATCTTAAAATCTGTTTCAGGTAATTGATAAGGTGACGTTTGCAGAGCGGCGTCCTATTAAATATCATACCTTTATTATGTTGAAGCTGAGACCGGCGATATTCCCAAGTAATACGGCAGATGAAGACACAAGTTTTAGTAATGAAGGGCTCCTGCAGAGATCAATTCACGGACGCTAATGTTTGCCTGAATTATAGTATGATAACCGACAGAGTAAGTTTGATTATATGATTAGTGTTTGTGAAGTTTAAGTTGTAAATCAAGTCGGAGGTTTTGTGATGTATAAGTATAATGTCTTGATAAATGATTCAAATTTCTGATTGTCTCTAAATAGACTTAGTGAAGACAGATTCTAATAGAAATAAATAGTTGAATAACGTATCGACATAACTACGTCATACTCATATCCTCAATAAATGTAATGGATTTGTAGTGTTGTAATTAGTTTAAGCTAAGTTAAAGTATAAGTGTGCAGATGATAATATAATAGCAATATAATATTGTGCCCAGACCCTCCCAGATCTGCCTTCAGCTCCCTGTCGTAGTCAGGGATTATAAGGAGCTCTATCTACTTATCCCTTTTCAGGTGACGTTTGCAGAGCGGCGTCTATTGAATATCATACCTTTATGGTTTGAAGCTGAGACCGGCGATATTTTTTCCCCAATAATTTGGGAAAG